>NC_090135.1:5597566-5904163 GCF_040581485.1 Linepithema humile
TATCCACACCCTGTTTTGATGATATAACTGATGTACGATATCGATTTTATCTCGAAGAAGATATTATCGCAATAGTTTTAAGCAGAAAAACTGTTATCAAATAAAACTAAATTAATATTTACATAATAAACAAATGGCATAAATCTATATTTATATTTTTGAAACAATGCGCTGTACTGAAGAAATTTGATTTTAAATTAATTGAATTGTCAATTAAAGATTTGTAATATTATTCGGGATAAAAAATTCAGAATCTTTTGTATTACTCTACTAATAAAATCTGATTAATTGCATATTTATATTTTTCTGGTGTATTTTTTTTAACATGTGTATATCAAAACCCGTTGCTTAAATTTCTGGTTTATACATATAATTATGACAATTATTTTTAATTCAATTCTCTGCGAGAGAATCTAGTCGTACTTTTTTCTTAAAAATAAAATATTAATTTCTACTGTTTATTCCCACATTTTCAAAACGCATATTTTGGATTGTAGATTTTATCTACTACTTGTACTGTTCCTGCGTCACATGTTTTCCTTGAAACACTTTAAGACCATAGATATAACCAACCAGCTGAACGTCATGCCGATCAAAGTCAACATGAGTTTTAACGCTTGATGCCACCAATATAATCTGTAATATGAATAATCCACAAATTAAGGTATATATTTTTTTTAATTGGATAATAAAAGATTAAATATAAAGTACTATATTTAATATTACTTCCTATTTATGAAGAAACGCAGTAAAATAAAGTTTTAAATATATGGTTTAAATTTTGTTCAAATTGGACATTAAAAATTTTGTAATATTTTTACGAATTTTTGTCATAATTGCAATTCGGAAATAAATGTATATAAATTTTCATAAAAGCAAATAAAAACTAAACGGTTATTTTTTAGTTTATTATCGAGTATATGAGTAAAGATAAACTTTCGCGTAGTTTTTTGAAAAATTTTGAAAATCTCATACCTTCGCCATTTAGCGCGTGCTTGCGGCAAAGTGTGCAGAGGATCCTTAATGAGATGCACTCTCATTCCGCGCACGTATGTCTTGGAATAAACTTTCCAATTGAGATTCTTCATATTGCAATCAAAGTTTTTACGATCATTGAACGTTAACTTTGCAATCATTGCACGTACTCGATCATTAGTAAATATCCATTCTTGCATGGAGAAATAGTTCAACATATCTATGGATGTGTGTATCCTTTTGTAATACTGAAGTAGTCTTTAATAAACAATCCATAATAAACAAATGTTAAATAAACAATTATTAATATGTATTATATTTAAAAATAATTTACTTTTCCATGTAATTATCTTAAATTGCTCTAAATTATTCTAAATGATTCAATACTGTTTGATTGATTTGAAAAATTTAAACAAATTCTAATGTATAAAAAAACACTCATTTTATTTTACTTGCTATAAATATTAGCATTAATGGAATTAATTTTCTCTCATAGTGTAATAAATATATGTAACTGTTCTTAATAAAAAATTGCTTTGAGAATATATTGAATATGCAAAAATCCTATAGATTTTTTTATGTCAAATCTTTGATTTGATTTGATTATTACCTCGGTTTCTTTCCCAGACCAAAAATATAGATGTCGACCAGCAAAGCTGGGAATAAGTGGCAGAAATATATCAAAAAAAGATAAACAAATCTGTACTTCGTGCATCTGAGACTGTAATACCAAATTGCTTTGTTAGAGGGAAATTCGGAAAGCTCCTTTTCCGAGAATTTCTTCAGATCATTATAGATTATCGGGTTGTCCTTAGACACGTAATTATAAATCGGAATGTTACTAGATAAATCGTTGTTTAATCTGAAACAATGACATTACGAGATGACATCACCATGTTTACAAATGTAGTAAAATTTCTTAAACTAAATTAATTACTGTTAGTTATACATTAAAATAGGTGAATACAAATAGAAACGCAAAAATATATTAAACAAATATAATCTCTCAAAAAACCGTTTTTAACGCTGTCAAAATTAATTTGTATACGAAGATACGCTATTTTTACCCATATAATAATTCAATATTTTTAAAACTGTGTATCCTGTTTACTGACACTTTTTTAAAAAATTTTTTATTATTGTTAGTTTATGTTATAATGAAAATTATAACATAAACTAAAAATTTTAGCTTATGTTATAATAAAATGAAACGTATGCTAATTAATGGCAGGACGAAAAATACCGATCAGCCAGTCACCAGCCTGCTTCCTAATCACGTATATGAAGACGTATATGAATATTAAAATCATATGTCTAATGACACTTTTGTCGGAATGTCAAATGCCGAGTTGCATTTTCAAGCATTGAGATTAATTTATATTTGATAATATTTAATTACATCGATCGAAAATGACAATAATAAATGTACCTTATATTAGCTGTATCCCATGCGCACGCAATAAGAGCGTTGATTACTAAATCAGCGGGTACCGCATTTATGGATATCGAATCATCGCAATGAACCAGTCGCAACAATCCAATATTAGCACCAACAGCAATTCCCGTTGGACCGTATAAATTGTCAATCCAACCTTCTATAGGTTCCCGATACGTTGAAATTACTAAAAGTAACAAGATAATAATCCATAATTTTCAACTTAAGATTTATCAAATTTCTGTATGTATTATTATTATTAATTATAATTAATTACTATTGTGTGATGATAATTACTATATTTACAATCATTAATTATTAATAACATAATTAATCATTTTTATCCAAATACTAATTCAATATTTTTAAAACTGTGTATCCTGTTTGCTGACACTTTTTAAAAAAATTTTTATTAATTTTAGCTTATGTTATAATAAAAATGTTAAACTTAAGCTAACTAATAGCAGGACGAAAAATGCCGATTGGTAAGTCACCAGCCTGCTTCCTAATTACATCCTCCGCTACTGCTTTTGTAAAGGTATAGGTATTTGGCCATTTTCCTAATAATCTGTAAAAGATAAAAAAATAAGATTTTCTTTTCGAGAATTTAAACAAAGAAAAATTCACGTACTGCGGTGTTATATACTCGACTAATTTATCCTCCATGCATTTCATCAAAGTGAGTAATTTGTCGGAATCCATTGGCGCGTCGTAAAATTTTTCTTCAATCACGTTTTGTGGACAGTTTGCATACGCGGTTGATACATACACAAATGACTGAAAAAATTGAACAAGTAAAATATCAATCGCGTTGTTTTACTATAACATTTTAACTTTTAAATTTCCGAGAAAAGTCATTTGATTGAATAAATAATAAATAAATAATAAATCATAAATAATAAATAATATTATATAATAATACGGTAAAAAGGTTCAAGAGAAGCAAAACAGCCAGTGCTGGATGTATCGTGCCTATGTATTATACAAACATATAATAAACAACATTTCGACCTATATCAGGTCTTCTTCAGGTTTCAACATTAAAATAATCGTACATTAAAATTTTAAAAGAAAAGAAAAATGCTTTTGACTGAATTAAAACGCTCAAATTATCTTCGTACGCAAAGTCTTCAATATTCGTACGGTGTTTCAATTGATGGTATCCAAGATCAAATGGCCAATAATTAACTATTCTTAGTCGTAATGAATCAAAAATTGCCATCATCTCTGATTGGATTCACATGCGGCGAGAAGACATTCTTATGGAGAAGTCAGACCTCATTGTTTAGTTTCAGTGAAAACTTGAACATTACATGTCGAAAAACAGATCACGAAAAAAAATATATATATATATAATAATAAATAAATAAATAAATAATAAATCATGAAATAATTGTAAGATGCTTCTTATAGGCAATTCTTATTATTTTTTGTTTCTTAAATATATTTAAATACCTTCAGATTATGGATTTCCTTGCAAAGATTTAGAACGTCTTTCGTACCTCCGACATTAATTGTAACTGCTAATTTCAACTTCTCATTAAATTTCACTGTTGCCGCGATATGAAAGACAATGGAAACTTCTCGAATGAGAGTAGCCCGATCTTCCGAAGATATTCCGAGATTCGGCTGGCTACAATCTCCCGTTATAGCAACGATTTGATCCCGAAAGTTTGGTTGCTTGTCTTTAAGTCTTTCAAATAGCTACATAAAATAAATAATGGTAAATCCACAAATAATTAAATTTAAAAAAATTCATTATAAAAGATTAATAAAAGTTGATAACTTTTATCATTTATAATAAATCTACGACTTTAATCTTTTTTTTTTAACAAATGGTAGGAGTTTTTACTCCTGTTAGCTTTTTTTAATAAATTTTATTTTTATTAAAATCCAAGTTTGGATTTAAATTAAAAGAAATAGTTTCTTGTTATTATTGTTTTAATAACGACATTCATAATAAATGACTATATAAATAGGTTTCAAACTATTTTTGTTAATCAAAATATTAGATAACCCCAAAAACTTTTTGCCATTTTTTATTAGTCATAATTCTTGGAATTGTTTATGTCAATCATGACTAGTTGTGCAAGGAATTTGTTTTTTATCATAAAATACATACATTATTTTATTTCAAAACTTCATCACATTTTCAAGTTGTAAAGTTTAAGGTTTAAGTTAAATAAATATTTTAACTCCTTAAAATGAGCTCTATTAAGAGTGAGCGTGATTCGTGCTTATTTATTATTGTCTCGTGCGATGAATTTGGTGTTATCACCACACCGTGGAAGGAAAGAGTGATAGAAAGAGTGATAAATTGATGAATACAGAAAGAGATAATATATTAAGAAGATACACTGATAACTAAGGCACTAGATATGTAGGTATTCTTATCCGCCATTTTGGTTCCTACTAGATGGAGAATTATAGCGTATATAGTATAGCTTAGTATAATATGGCGTACATGTGTAACATGTCAATTATTTGGTAAGAGACTAATAATTATTTTGATATTTTCGTAGAATTGAGGCAATCGAAACTTTAATTATGTCATTTATATTATACTCGTTATTGTGTGCATTGTGAAACATTGATATTAATTTTTTGCAGGTCTATTTTAAAGATTGTCAGAATTGTCAATGGGCAAATTAAAATGTCAAAATGCCTTGCTGCGTTGCAATTAATTGCAGCAACAGGTCCGAACAAGGATATAAACTGTTCAGATTCCCAGAGGGTTTCCGGGGAGCAACGTGGGTGGAAAATGTGCGGCGTGGAGATAAGTGGGCACCAACGGAGACTTCGCGCTTGTGTGAGGTACATTACTGTTAAAATGTTTGTCGCTGTAAAACTAAGATGAAATATGTAACACTCCTCACATTTTTTCTAGAAACATTTTGAAGATTCACAATTTGAAGCCCGTCGAGCAGATGGTTGAAAGAAATGGAAGCCGAATGCCATCCCAACGTTATTCGATATACCAAATCCGCCATCCATCATCAATCCACTTCCGCGGAAATCACTGTGCAAGGTAATTTTATCGAACAAACTGACAGTAATCAGAGAGTAAGGTTTTGCTTTTTCCAGAATCGTAACAATAATATTGCTCCTGTCCCTTCCAAAGCAACAGTAAACGAATTTGTACCGGCAGTTGAACATAATTATTCAATTCGACCTCAGGAAACACGGAATGAAGCAAGTAATTCTCGATCCATCGACGAAACATTGGCTGTTCATTCGAAAACAGCGGAACCTATAATATTTCAACAACCGGTACATTTGCATAATTTCATTCATATGCAATACAGTATTGCGAAGAACGGAATGCATGTATGAAGATATTAATAATTTGTGTTCTAATATCTTAGAATTTGGTTAATGCTGAAAACACAATCCATAATATGATAGGACAAGAGCTCAATCCCGAGCCAGTACAAGTAGATGTATCGATAATCCCAGAAAGCGAGGTAATTCAAGAATTATTCATCGATTATGTTTGTTGTTACATGGTCGTTAAAAAATATAATAAATGACAAGGCCCAATTTGTCATGAATCTTAATAACTCTTGAGGGTACTATTTCAAAAAGCATATCAAAGTTTTGTTTCGAATAAACTTTTTATTACCATTGGAATTGATTGTTAAGTTACATTGGTTTTTTAATTCTTTTTTTTCCATCACTCTGCGTAACTCTAAAGATTTCCATGCTTCGAAACATTTTTTTTTTATTTTTATTAATCGGCAGGCAGACGAGCTAGCACGGCTGAGGTGTGAGAATCAAGAGTTGCAGACAGAACGAACAAATTTAAAAAAGTTATTGGCAGAGAACCTGAAATTACGTGACCAAATAAACGCCATGGACAGAACAAGACGATCGTTCTTAAATGACGATCAAATAAAAATGTTAGAACAAGGTCGTGTGTCCAAATGGTTTCATGATAGTATTGTAAGAGGTCTCAAATTTAGATTTGCCCTCTCTGTCCATGGCTACCAATATCTTCGCGGTACTGGTTATCCATTGCCCTCGTATGCCACAATTATGCGACGAATACAAGACTTCAAACTCGATTTCGGGATTTTTGAGGACATTTTACAACTACTTAAATTTAAAGTTGAAACTATGGACCCAACAGATAGATTTTGTGTCTTATCGTACGATGAAATCAAAATTAGCAAACAACAAGATTACAATAAAAATCTTGGTAAATTTCTTGGTCGTGCAACTTTGGGTAAAAATCTTGATGATCTCGGCGAAAAAGTATTTGCAGTTGTTGTTCGAGGAGTGAAAAACCGGTGGAAACAAATTGTTGCGTGTCATGTAACTCATACAACATCGATCGATCCCCAACTTTTAAAAGATTTCATGCTCGACTGCATCACATCTGTAGAATCATGTGGTCTTTATGTTGTAGCACTTTCGTCAGATTTAGACAGTAGGAACAGGGGGTTATGGACGTCTTTGAACATCCAGGCTTCGAGACATGGGACTATAAACAATTTTTTTGTTTTCAATAATTATCCAATATACGCTATGCCAGACGCTTGTTATGCGCTAAAAAATTTGAAAGCTGCTATGTTGAGGCAACTCATTTATTTACCTGAAGCGTATGTCGAGTTAGAGAAACTTCCAACACATAGTCGATGGGTCTTATATTAAAAAATTGTGGGAATATGAAATATCAAAAGGGTTAGAAAAGCGCCTGCTACATCATCTTCGAGCAGAAGATATTGAGCCTACGACTTTCGAAAAAATGAACGTTGGCGCAGCTATTCGATTTTTCTCCCTTAAAACTTTAAGCGCATTGAAAACTGCAGTTCAAAATGGAATATTACCTCTGGAAGCTCTAACAACTGCTCAGTTTATTCTCACAATACAGCAGTGGTTTTCTCTCATGTCCTCCAAAGTTAGGAAAACTTCGATCACTTTGCGAAACTGTGACCGGAAATTATTTTCCTGCACACGATTATTGATTTGTTCCAAAATGCTGTATTCAAACAGGGCTGGAAGCCATTGAATTACGGGTTCGTTATTGCAACTTTGACGTTTTGCGATGTTTCTGAATTCTTGATGAAAAATGGATTCGATTTTATCTTAGGGCACCGATTTACTCAAGATGTAACTGAGAACATTTTTTCGCAAATTCGACGTAAAGAAGGATCTATGCCTAGTGCACTGAAAACCTTGCAAGCGATTAGACTTATCTCTATATCGCAATATGTATCTGAGGTAAAATGCAATAGTTATATGAGTGAATCTGATGAATTTTTGTTAGACTTTTGTGAAAAGAAAAGGAAGACTGCTCGTGAAAGGTCCTCTGCTTGCATTAATAAATCTGTGGATACTTCAGTCGTAAATATTACGTCCTCACTTGTCGATTTCCAAGTGCAGACTTTCTCTCTCAGCGATTTCAGTCAAATTGTGTCCCAGTATGATGCCACTATTATATTTCATATAGCCGGTAGCACCACAAACGCTATTGCAAAGCATGTTTGTTCCGACTGTCTTGAATTTCTGTCATCAAAAAATTTGCCCGACATCGAGTTTATCAATAAAGCAAAGTCTTACACTAATGGAATGAATCAAGGTGGCCTGAGAGAACCTCGTTTACAAACATTGTCTTTGATCTTTCATTGCGAACATTTTTTCACAGTATACAAAAATTACATTTTAAGAAATTGTAACTTTGCTTTGATTAAACGTTTGGTGGAAAATATTGATATTGTCTTTCCGACGTGTTGCAATATGAAAGAAAAAATTGTTAAACATTTTTTTACCGTCCGTTCTTCTGTGTAAAAAACTTTTCAGAAAACAGCAAAAAACGACAAATTATTTTTGGAACTGCATCTGCCAAACGAAGGAAAAATTGAATTAGCTTTTACATGATATTCGGCTGTGACAAAAGTATCGTCCACGCAAAGTAAACTGATATCGATAACAGCGCAATGTACATCATGTTAATGTGCAATTTATTGAGGTGCTTATGTAGTACATATGTTGTTCCAAAGAAAACAGATAAACTTAGTTTAAGATAATATATATGTATACATATCAACATGTTATGTTTTATATTGTTCAATAAACATAAGAGTATATTGAAAATCATTTTTAATTCATTATTTCTGAGCCATTACAAAATTGATTTTTAGGTATATATAAATTCTGATTGCCTGAAAATTATATAGAAGATTACACATTTTGTTTTGATTTCAGTGATCAGTGAGTTGAAAATTCATGATCTTATATATACAATTTTAAATTTATAATTTCAATCTTACAAACACATTCACATGATTTCATTTTGATAACTTCAATTCGTTTGCATTATTAAAATAATACATTATTTGACATTGTATTTATGCAAATATTCAGCAACTTGTGGGTAAAACGAATACAATTTGAAAATAGCATGCCATCTTTCTAGCTTCTCTTTCATGGCCTGGTTTTCAGTAAATAAAGCTAATGTTTCGTCGATGGATCGAGAATTGCTTGCTTCATCCCGTGTTTCCTGAGGTCGAATTGAATAATTATGTTCAACTGCCGGTACAAATTCGTTTACTGTTGTTGCGGAAAGGACAGGAGCAACATTATTGTTACGATTCTGGAAAAAGCAAAACCTTGCTATTACTCTCTGATTACTGTCAGTTTGTTCGATAAAATTACCTTGCACAGTGATTTCCGCGGAAGTGGATTGATGATGGACGGCGGATTTGGTACATCGAATAACGTTGGGATGGCATTCGGCTTCAATTTCTTCCAACCATCTGCTCGACGGGCTTCAAATTGTGAATCTTCAAAATGTTTCTGGAAAAAATGTGAGGAGTGTTACATATTTCATCTTAGTTTTACAGCGACAAACATTTTAACAGTAAATGTACCTCACACAAGCGCGAAGTCTCCGTTGGTGCCCACTTATCTCCACGCCGCACATTTTCCACCCACGTTACTCCCCGGGAACCCTCTGGGAATCTGAACAGTTTATATCCTTGTTCGGACCTGTTGCTGCAATTAATTGCAACGCAGCAAGGCATTTTGACATTTCAATTTGCATTGACAATTCTGACAATCTTTAAAATAGACCTGCAAAAAATTAATATCAATGTTTCACAATGCACACAATAACGAGTATAATATAAATGACATAATTAAAGTTTCGATTGCCTCAATTCTACGAAAATATCAAAATAATTATTAGTCTCTTACCAAATAATTGACATGTTACACATGTACGCCATATTATACTAAGCTATACTATATACGCTATAATTCTCCATCTAGTAGGAACCAAAATGGCGGATAAGAATACCTACATATCTAGTGCCTTATGATAACTCGACGTTGCTTGCGCAAGCACATAACAGAGTCGACTGCAGGTTACAAATTGAGCCCGCAGTGTGGCGCGAGCGACGCGAGACAGAGACGGATGAGAACGGATCAGAAAAAACCCGGAAAAGAATCTACTTTAACATTTATTTTACGTATTTAAACTTGTGTCCAAGGAATTCAAACTTGTATCAGAAGCTTACTGAAAAATTTGCTCTGTATTTGAAAAGGATGCAAAAAAAAACCGGTTTGCATTGATTTTAAAAGGTGCATCAGGACATAAATCTTTAAGCATCGTTCAAAAACCACATCCGGGTGCACTCAAATACCGTTTAGAAACCAACTGACAGTACCTCAACATTACCGTAGTGCCACTATCTAAGTGGCTTGTTCAGAAACACTTCGGGTGTTCTCGAGAGACTTTTATACCCTGCGAAAAAGTTGGCACACAAAGTACGAGAAAACACAGAAAAACAATAAAAGCGAAATATGGCTACAGATAAGAATCCAATTATACAGTTAAATAATAAAAATAAAATTATGTTCTGGAATCTGAAAATATACATATTTTACATTAAAGCTGAAAGAAAATAAAAATATTTTATATTAATCGATTGTAATTTATAAATATTGAAATAGTCTATTAAAGACTATTCAACCCAGCAATGTAAAAACACAAGGTTATATTTTATACAAGTATTACGTATACAGAAAACCAAAACGAAAAAGATTGAGTATGAAATATATAAAGAACAACTAAACTAAACTAAAAAAAAAACTAGAACTCGTCGCATAGCAACAAACCTAACTAACTTTATTGCCAACTTATAATTTTAATTTTACTTTTCAACAATAAATCACATCCATCTTCATGAAAAATTAACGATAAATGCTACGCAAATAGAGACCTCAAACGAAAAGAATATGACGACAAACAAAATATATTATAAAAAATCGTAATTACTAGAAATTCTAAGCTTTTTTATTAGTGTCATGTGTGATAAAATATTTCTTTTTTGCAATTAATCTTTAACCCAAAAAACCCTCCTTTTTTCTTTTTTGTTTCTAGAATTATATATAACAGAGAGCATATTTTTCTTCACGACAGGCCCATTGCTGCCCATTGTGCGAAACACAAATAGTTATCGGGTTCGTTCCAGCGTTCCAATTCTTGTCCTGTTCATGGGCCCCTCGATTGTGAGCGTGGAGACCCAGGACGAGAATTGATAACGTTGATTCGTGCGGTTTCGTGCAATTTGAGTGAATTTTGGATAAAACATTCATCAGTTTATAATTTCTCTCGTAAAACAACATACACATACAGTTTTTAGTAAGTCGTGGCCTGTTTGAAAACTACGTGTGAGTAGCGATTGTGAGACGACAGCCTTTTTGACAACTGAAGAAATTTAATCTTCAGTTATCAAACTGATGAAATGTGTGTCGGTGTTCGATCACCATCTTCTGGCCTGCCTCTTCAAAAACTGTAAATGAGTGATTCCTTTAAGTAAAACCATCAGACATGCCATTTACATAAGTTCTTAAACAATTCCAAGAAATATAAAAATATGGAACTATCGAAGAACGGTAAGAATTTTTTTTGATTATCTAATAGTTACTAGATTGGCTTTACATGTATTTTTTTTAATTCAATTTTTCTACGTTTAATTTTAAAAAACACCAAGCTTTTAAAATACAAATTATGCAACGTCTCGTCCGGATGGATTTAATTGTAGTAGCGTTCCACCGCGCTATCCTCAACAGGACTTTATCTGAAAGTTCAAAGAGCGCGCTGCCCCACCTACAACCGTCATTGTTTTCCTGTTGTGCGTATTCTCAACACGTAGTGTATTTTTCTTCCGTACCTAATATTTTTACAGATTTCTCAGCGATGGGAAAATCATCCCATAAATCTAGAAAGAGAAGGAGGTCTCCATCCACCGACCGGATTGCAGGTCTAGAGGAGAAAATGTCACGTTTAATTGACATCCTCTCGCAAAGCGAGGTTAAGGCGCCCCGTCGCCCCTCCCCGCAGCTTACTGTCCTTCCTGCATCTCCGCAGATGAACCATGGGTCACGCACTGAGACAAATTCGCCTTTTCTGAATAGATCTCGCTTGGATACAGATCCAAGGCGGTTAACCCCTCAGGCGGTTTTAGCGGACCCACCAGGTGTGTATGAATACTGCTGGATCCGCATTTGCGAAATGCGGGCGACATGACGACATGACCTGTTTTTTCTCTCATAATCACGGATCTCTATGTTCTTCTCCAGTGGTAAATGACACAGGCGAGGGTAACACACTCCCTACGCAACCTAAGCATGTCTCAATGCTAGATAGCCCATTACCTGATATCGAGGCCTCAAGCGAAGACGACTCCGTCTCCCTGATTAGACAACTTTTTGGAGACCAAATTAGTGAAGTAGTTTCACCCTGGGACGAAATTGTGACTCAAAAATGGCGTGACTTAACGTGCGGTGGTACCCACAGATCAGCGTGAGCCACTTTTAAAAAAGTGCTCCCCTCCAGAGGCGGTGGCATTTCTCAAGGCACCGACATTGAACCAAGAATGTCGGGTGGCCCTTAAGAGTAATTCGATGCTCAAAAGGGACGATTTTGTCTGTAAGAATCAGGACCAAGTGGGTATGGCCCTCTGTGCCTTCGGCGAGGTCATTTCTGACTTCCTCAGGCCGACAACGCAGAAGTTTCTCAGCTCCGAGGCTCGCTTAGCAGTGGCTAAAGTCAATGACGGTGCCAAGATCCTGGCTGATCTTTTTCACCAGCTGTCTCGGACCAGGCGGGCACAAATCACGCCTGCCCTTAATATCATTACCAAGAGCACTGCGGATGCCATTCCGTCAGATGAACTCCTCTTCGGCTCTTCTTTCGGTGAGCAAATAAAGAAAGCAGCCTCCATGCAAAGATCATTCAAAGAAATTATCAGACCTCCACTGCAGCCGTCTAGAAGGCTGCAACAACCTATCACGCAGCCGTTACAGGTGGCCCCTACTAAGTCGGGAAACACCCGAGCCCCTGCGTCTCGCCCAAGAACGGCGACAAGGAGACCAGGGGCAAACGAAAGCCGCCGATCATACCGGACCAGATTCCAATCGAGGGCGAGGAGGCGCTGAGCAGCGAAGAGGTAATTGTTGGCGGTAGACTAGCCTTTTTCTTTTCCAACTGGAAGGAAATTTCATCAGATCCAAGGATCTTAGAGGCTATCACAGGCTATAGGCTGCCTTTTATTCAACAACCGCCCCCTCAGACCTATGAGCTCTCTGTTCGCCTGTCCAGTCTTGAAGAACAGATCTGTTCTCAAGAGATCTGTAGGCTTTTATCTAAGGGAGCGATCGAGCCGGCTGTAGACTGTGGGGACCAATTCCTGTCCTCATTCTTTGTTATTGAAAAATCTTCAGGTGGTTGGAGATTTATTCTAAATCTAAAACGTTTAAATCGTTTTATCGTGGCTCCACATTTCAAGCTGGAAGATTGGAAAACCGTAATTCGTCTCATTTCACCGGGCGATTACCTGGCTTCTATTGATTTAAAAGATGCCTATCTTCTTGTGCCTGTTCACCAGGAGGATAGAAAATTCTTGCGTTTTCGTTTTTTAGGCCAACTCTATCAGTTTAGAGTCTTACCTTTTGGCCTCGCTTCAGCTCCTTATACATTTACGAAAATTTTAAAACCGGTTGTTTACTCCCTAAGGGAGAGGGGTTTCTTTTCTGTAGTTTACCTGGGCGATTTTCTCCTAGTTGCGCCTTCGTATGGTCAGTGCCTAAAAAATATCAACACAACAATAAAGCTTTTATCATCCTTAGGTTTTCTTATAAACAGAAGCAAGAGCGTTATTATCCCGTCGACTTCTTGTCGTTTTTTAGGTTTTATATTTAATACTAACTTATTTGCAGTTTCCATCCCTTCGGACAGAAGAGAAAACTTACATCAAAGTACTATGGACATGCTTACCAAAAGCCGTTGAAAACTTCGGCATTTAGCCAGCTATATAGGCTCTTTAACATCGATTTGCCCAGCAGTTCAATATGGCATGCTACACACAAAAATAATAGAAAGAGAGAAATTTTTAGCTCTCACATCTGCGAAAGATGATTTTGAGGCTCAGATGTCCCTCCCTTCATCGATCAGAGAGGATCTTTTATGGTGGAAGACTATTTCCTCGGATAAATCTCAAAGGAACCCCAGATCAGGTCTCTTTGCCCTTGAGATTTTCTCGGACGCATCTCTTACAGGCTGGGGAGCCGTATATGGCGCAAGGCGTACTCATGGATTCTGGTCATCGGACGAGAAGCAGTTTCACATTAATTATTTAGAACTTTTAGCCGTATTTCATGCTTTGAGATGCTTTGCGTCTCATTTGAGAAACTCCGAGATCCTTCTAAGAGTTGACAACTCTACCGCCCTGTCCTACATCAACCGTATGGGCTCAGTAAAATTTCCTCGATTATCCAATCTCGCCCGCGAGATCTGGACTTAGTGTGCAGACAGGAATATATTTATTTATGCCTCATATATTCCCTCAGCTCAGAACATAGAGGCAGATGCCGAATCGCGCTTTGTTTCAGAGGAAACGGAGTGGTCTCTGAGTCAAGACTATTTTAATACGATCGATCGTTATTTCGGGCATTTTGATATTGATCTCTTTGCTTCAGCTATCAACAGTAAATGCCCTCGTTTTATTTCATGGCTTCCGGATCCTCTCGCGGAAGCAGTTGATGCATTTTCTCTAGATTGGAGTAAATTTTATTTTTATGCTTTCCCTCCTTTTATCTTAATTCTAAAGGCTCTGCGCAAAATTATCACCGATAAGGCGGAGGGGGTGGTTGTTGTGCCTTGGTGGCCAGCTCAACCATGGTTCCCTTTATTTAATCAAATCATGATAGATCAACCGATTCGTTTCGATCCAGACATTAATATGTTATCGTTTTCTTTCAGGAATGTTCACCCAGCTTGGAGCAGGATTTCCCTGGTTGCCGCAAGGTTATCCGGCAGGCGTTTTTACGCAAAGGGATTTCAAGACAGGCACTAGTCACAACCCTCGCCTCTCTCTCGGAAGCTACAATAGCCCAATATGCAAAGCCCATTAAGCTTTGGTGGCTTTTTTGCAAGGAGAGAAAAATTAGTTTTTTTCGCCCCATCAGTGGCCTCTTTTTTAGATTTTCTCTCTTCGTGCCTTACAAAAGTGGGCTCTTATGCTTCTCTGAACACTTACCGTTTAGCTATTTCGCTTATTTCTTTCGACGAAATAGGCTCTCATTCTCTCGTTAAGAGGTTCTTTAAGGGTGTTGCAACCTTGAAGCCTCAACGCCCACGTTATGATTATGTATGGGATCCTTCCCCAGTAATAGACCATTTGGCCACTTTATATCCTCACGAGGATCTTTCATTGGAGCTTTTATCAAGGAAGCTTATTACTCTCCTTGCACTTACTACTGCACAGAGGATGCAGACCCTTGCAGCCATCCAAATTTCTAATATTCATTTTTCTAATTCCTTGATTATCAAGATTCCCTCTCATTTAAAGACCTCTGGGATCGGGAGATCTCAACCACTGCTCTCATTCAAACCCTTTTTGAATAAGCCGGAGCTCTGCATTTTTACCTTAATGCGAGTTTATCTTAGTTCTACTGCGGATCTTCGTAAAGAGAGTTGCAGATCTCTATTTATCTCCTTTCGGGCCCCCCAGAGTCCAGTTTCGGCTCAAACATTAGCCCGATGGGTAAAAATGGAGCTCGGTGCAGCAGGCATTGACACAAATGTCTTCTCTGCACACTCGACCCGTCATGCTTCAACATCTCTCGCGGCAAGCAGGGGGATTAGCTTGGACGAGATCAGGCGTACAGCTGGTTGGAGTAGATCATCGAACGTCTTTGCACACTTTTATAATCGCCCGATACTCACGGGCGCTAGATTGCAAGATACGATTTTAAATAGAGTCTAATACTTGATTACATTTATTTTACTTAATGTTACGCTTTATGTTAACGCCTCAGCGTATTATTGCTGTTTGGTTGCGTACTCTATTTCACATTTTTTTTTTTTATATATATATAACGTTCTATTTTCATGCCTTGTAAGCACATAATTCATTTTACTTAACGTTATGCATTATCCCAATGCCTTGACATATTGTTCTCTATATGGTATGTATCCTGGCTCATATTTTCTTATGCTTGAAGTTATGATCTCAATGATTTATTTACTTTTTAACTCAGTTAATCCTCTATGGTTGAGTATGAACGAAATAAAACTTTTTTCTGTAACAAATCTAAGCTTTGAATATCTACAATTAAATCCATCCAGACGAGACGTTGCATAATTGTATAATTAAACGAACTTACAGTGAAGTTCGATTTCAATTATGCTGTCTCGTCCGGATGGAGAATCCCACCCGCCCTTATCCCAAATTTTTTCAGATTTGTTATCTTTAAACTAATGACGGTTGTAGGTGGGGCAGCGCGCTCTTTAAACTTTCAGATAAAGTCCTGTTGAGGATAGCGCGGCAGAACGCTACTACAATTAAATCCATCCGGACGAGACAGCATAATTGAAATCGAACTTCACTGTAAGTTCGTTTAATTATACAATTAATGACACAAGAATAAAAAAAAGAGCTTGAAGACTAATTAGCAAGATGTGACAAGTAGCAGTTATATAAATTTTTTTTTTTTTTTTTAATCAATCGAGCGAATCGCCCGCTAATGATAATAGCAACATCTACAAGAAAATAGATTATAAAATATTGAACAAAATACAATTTGATAATGTAATTTTTTTGCAAATTTTACAGCACATTTACTTAATTTTTTATTTTATGACACAACACAATTTGACTGAACTTGGAGTTGTAAAATGATCGAATCCCACGAATTTGTTATTTGTCCAATGGCTAATCCGTCAACATTTATAAAACATTGGAGATGGTTATAAAGATGGATCAAAACGTTTGAAGAATAAAGAGAAGCAAAATTTAACGATTGCTACTTTTTACATCTAGTTAGAGGCTTTAAGCTCTTGTTTTAATTATTGTGATATTGAATTTTTCTGTAGGTTTATAACATAACGTTTTGTTTTGGAAATTAACAAATTCGAAACCAATTTTCATGGAAAAACGATAAATCTTTTGGATTAATCAAAGATAAAGACGTTAAGACATATATTAAATTATTAATTAATGTCTATCAAGATAATGTTTAATATGTAATGTTTAATGTCTGTTTGATATAATATTCCATTTTTTGTTTTTTGTGTTTGTATTAAATTAATTTTCTTTATAGTGTTAATATCTATAAATAATATGTAAATAATAAAATATAAGCGTTTTACATAATTTATATTTTATGAAGTTTTATATAATAAAAAATAAAAATGTGACTTAATTATGTATTGTATATTGTTAATTGATATCTCAATACAGTAACCATTAACATTCTGTATTTAACATTTTTTTAATATCTTTTATGGTTTCACGAAAATATTAAGATTTTTTTTGAAGGGTACTTCTATCTTTATAACAGTTTTCTAGCCAAAACAAAAAATAGCTTTTTGATTAGGTTTATAAATATGTATTATATTTCTGGAAAGTTTCAGATTTTTTATAGCGATTTCGGCTGGTCTGCACCGATTGCACATTTTGGGTGTCGTATGTTCGGCTGGTCGAATGGTGCAGTCCCTCACTGGAGCTGCGTATTCGTCTGGGCTCAGTACACCGCACAGGTGCATGTTGGGTGTACACAAAGTGGCTCTCACAAATTTGTTGGAGCCAGTTAGTGTAATCGGTAATTGTCGATAACATTGGTGGTAATTTAGGTGAAACTACCGACAAGAAGCTACTATTATAAAAGACGGTCAGCCTTATCTCGTCGGTGGGTGAACTATCATGATGAGTGATTTATTTGTGTTAATGGAATTATTAACATCATCGTCATCAAGTTATGAAGACGAATTAATGTATTTGGATGTAGTACAACGTAAAGAAAGCAGAGCGAAAGTGAAAAATTACATAGAAGAGGTTGTGCGAAAAATGTCCGATAAAACGGTGAGTTTTGTAGGTTAAGTTTACTATTAATGTGAATTTTATTATACAGAAAATGTTTACTTACAGTTTAAAAGTCATTTCCGAATGTCACGGGAGACGTGCTACGAAATAATTGAGAAATTCGAAAGATCAACATTCTATCCGAGTGACAGGTCTCATGGTGGAACGCCAATTTCATCAGCAGAAAAACATGTGTTATTGTTTATATGGTTAGTGTAATAATAGTAATTTTTTATGGTTAGTGTAATAATAATAGTAATTTAATATAAAAGAAAATGAATTGAAGAAATTAACATCCATAGACATTGATTCTTTTCGTGACTCGTGAGTTCTTAGCCTTAATGATTTAATTAAATTAATAAATAATTTTTCTAAGCGATGTTCTTTCTGATATCGTTTCTATTGACATTTTCCATGTATGTAGCTTACATACATAAATTGTT
Source organism: Linepithema humile (assembly GCF_040581485.1). Classification (NCBI taxonomy): domain Eukaryota; kingdom Metazoa; phylum Arthropoda; class Insecta; order Hymenoptera; family Formicidae; genus Linepithema; species Linepithema humile. The sequence continues at coordinate 5,615,791 of NC_090135.1, forward strand.
TTATTTTCTTAAAATAAACGACAATTTCTTTTTATTTTCAAGGTTTACGGGAAACAAATGCTCGCTTCGGCAAGTAGGAGATCGGTTTGATGTAAGCATCTCAACTTGTGAATGTGTGCTGCAAAGGGTGATGGATTTTCTGTACGATATATCTAAAGACATAATTACATTCCCACTTACTTCAGAAGAGAAACATACTGTTGCCGAAAATTTTAAAAAGGTATAATATATATTCTGTTTTTAATTAATTATCTATTATACAAATAACTGTACTGTTTTTCAATCATTTATATCATTCAATAATTAAGAGGATGCTGAAGTCATATTGTTACCGACCGAACTTCTAATTTTCTGGAAAGTATGGCATTTTTTATTGCTTTGATAGAATTACAAATCCTTTGGTGTAAGTAAAGTGCACATGCTAATCTTTCGGTGGATAGTGAAATTTAAACCAAAAAATAAAAAAAATTTTTGAAAATTTATCGACAATGTCACCTCAAAGAATTATATCTTTTATATCAAAATTATACTGCTTCAATCTGCAAAACAAGAGTGTGTGCCGAAGAAGAGCGTATGAAACAATAATGGAAAACCAAAAAAATAGAGCTTAGAGACTTATTTTCAAAATGCCATACTTTTCCAGATTTATGCAAAGCATGCGTGCAATATAGAAGAAAATGGTAAAAAAGAGCTATAGATTAGTTCCGCGATTTTGGGATAGAGGCGCTATACAGTTCTCAGTGCTATCTGTCATATGCAGAATCTTTTAGGTTAGTTATGTGTGTTAGTTGTGCGTGTGTGTGTGGGTTTGTGTTATGTGCTACAAAACCCGGCTGAAAAAAATGGGTTGAAGGCACTCTGAAGGATAAAAAAGTGTATGTATTATACATAAATTTTGCAACATTTTTGCAAATATTTATATTATTTAGTTACATACATTCATATTCTAATTTCTGTAAAATACTTTTATTCATGTGCTTCATGTGTTTATATTATATATATTATGTGCTCCATATTATGTATATTCACATCAAAGTATCTATGTAAAAAGTTAATATTATTTTGTATATTGTATATATTTTTATAATAAATGTATATGTCATATAACTTATTTATAAAGCATGAAATATAAAGGTATTTTTAGTTTCTTGTATGTATCACTTGTAAAAAAATTTGGATAAAAAAAACATTAATTTTGTGACTTGCAATAATCTGTTTCAATATATACTTCTTTTAAATACTTACAATTAGCCTTATTTTATGCGTTTACCTTGGTATCTAAAATACACATCAAAATGTAAAATTAATTTCTAGTTCAGTAGAAAAAAAACATTGTAGTCTTACACCAGAGAGGAATGATAAAATATCATGTATATGTAATAACAAATAAATCACTTTTCCACTGACATTATACACAACTTTGCAGAAATAATTTTATTCTGTGAATTTTGAATGTGTGGTGCGGTTTAAAACACACAGTCGAAATATGTTTATATTTTTTAAATAATAGTTCTGATTTTTCATGAATCACAGTGGTTTTATAAAATGTTCAATTTTAACAGTTTTTATTAGACTGTACTTTAGACAATATTATATTTTGCCATTTCTCTCTGTTGTAAGACAAGAATGTTTCGTTTCTACTGTAATACAAATACATTTTCGATTTTGATACGTATTTTAAATACCAAGTTAATCACATAAAATAAGGCTAATTGTAAGTATTTAAAAGAAGCATATAATAAAACAGATTATTGCAAGTCGCAAAATTAATGTTGTTTCTTTTATCAAGATTATTTTACAAATAATAGACACAAAAAAATAAAAATATCTTTATATTTCATGCTTTAGAAATAAAAAATATGGCATATATCATACATTTATTGTAAAAAAAGTATACAAAATGATGTCAATTTCTTAGAAAGATATTTTGATATGAATATAGATAATATGAAGCATATAATATACATTATATATATACATAGAGCATATGACGTAATAAAAGTATCTTACAATAAAGAATAAGACAAGCCAGAAGCGGTTTTCTCGTGGACTGGCATTAGAAAATTCTTATTCTTGTCTTCAAGCCAGAGACGGTTTTCTCGTGGACTGGCATTAGAAAATTCTTATTCTTGTCTTCAAGCCAGAGGCGATTTCCTCGTGGACTGGCATTAGAAAATTCTTATTCTTGTCTTCAAGCCAGAGGCGATTTCCTCGTGGACTGGCAATATAAAATAAGACAAGCCAGAGGCGGTTTTCTCGTGGACTGGCAATATAGAATAAGACAAGTCAGAGGCGGTTTTCTCGTGGACTGGCATTAGAAAATTCTTATTCTTGTCTTCAAGCCAGAGGCGGTTTTCTCGTGGACTGGCATTAGAAAATTCTTATTCTTGTCTTCAAGCCAGAGGCGATTTCCTCGTGGACTGGCAATATAGAATAAGACAAGCCAGAGGCGGTTTTCTCGTGGACTGGCATTAGATAATTCTTATTCTTGTCTTCAAGCCAGAGGCGGTTTTCTCGTGGACTGGCATTAGAAAATTCTTATTCTTGTCTTCAAGCCAGAGGCGGTTTTCTCGTGGACTGGCATTAGAAAATTCTTATTCTTGTCTTCAAGCCAGAGGCGGCTTTCTTGTAGACTGGCAATATAGAATAAGACAAGCCAGAAGCGATCTAACGTCAGCTAACAATTTTTAATAAATATAGTCAGAGGCGATCTATTGTGAGCTGACAATTTTTAATAAATATAGCCAGAGGCGATCTAACGTCAGCTGACAGTTTAGAAAAAAGAGAGCTAAAGGCGATTTATTCGTGGACTGGCAAATTGTAAGAAATATTGTCAGAAATGATCTAACGTCAGCTAATAATTTTTAATAAATATTGTCAGAGGCGATCTAACGTCAGCTGACCGTTTAGAAAAAAGAGAGCCAAAGACGATTTATTCGTGAACTGGCAGATTTTAAGAAATATTGTCATAGGCGATCTATCGTGAGCTGACAATTTTTAATAAATATAGCCAGAGGCGATCTAACGTCAGCTGACAGTTTAGAAAAAAGAGAGCTAAAGGCGATTTATTCGTGGACTGGCAAATTGTAAGAAATATTGTCAGAAATGATCTAACGTCAGCTAACAATTTTTAATAAATATTGTCAGAGGCGATCTAACGTCAGCTGACCGTTTAGAAAAAAAAGAGCCAAAGACGATTTATTCGTGAACTGGCAGATTTTAAGAAATATTGTCATAGGCGATCTATCGTGAGCTGACAATTTTTAATAAATATAGCCAGAGGCGATCTAACGTCAGCTGACAGTTTAGAAAAAAGAGAGCTAGAGGCGATTTTATACGTGGACTGGCAAATTGTAAGAAATATTGTCAGAAATGATCTAACGTCAGCTAACAATTTTTAATAAATATTGTCAGAGGCGATCTAACGTCAGCTGACCGTTTAGAAAAAAGAGAGCCAAAGACGATTTATTCGTGAACTGGCAGATTTTAAGAAATATTGTCATAGGCGATCTAACGTCAGCTGACAGATTTGAAGAAATACGTATTTATTTTAGTTAGCAATTTACTGCACGTGTGGTCTGTTTATATTTTATCAGATAATTTATAAGGTCATTTAACCTTTTTTCTCGCAATTAAAATTCTAGCGTATGGCTGAATGATGTACATACGAGACAAAATAGACTTATACAAGGTGTCTAATAGATATAAGTTAGATATGATAAAATATTTTATTTGAAAAATGTATGTATAATACTATATATCTAATTGGAAAAATATGTTATATGCTTTTCCTAAATTTATTCTTATGTAATTAATACAAAATAAATAAATAAGTTAATTAATTATTGAATACATACATATACATATTGAATATAGTTATCTTTATTTTGTATTTTATATAACTGAAATGATATATACTTCCATTATTTCAGTCATTATCATATAAAATACAAAATAAAGATAACTATTTATTGATTATATGTGTATATGTATATATTAATTAATTGATTAATTAGTTATTTAGTATTTACTACATAAGGATAAAAATAAGAAAAGTATATGACATTTTTCTTCAGTGATATATATAGTATTATATGTATATTTTTTATTTATTATTTTGTCATATTTAGTTTGTATTTATTTGACACCTTGTATACGCTTATGTTTTCTCGGACATTATATTGCAGCCTTGCAACGAAATTTCAGTCGAGGAAACAAGCGCAAGCATCGTTTGTTTACAAACTTCCGATGACACACGTACACAGACCACACGTCAGTGTAGTGAGTCACCACTACAAACAAATGCGTACACACAGACCTACGCGGCATAGGTCCGTAGGCTGCGCCGATAATGTCATTTCATTTTTAGTACCATCAAAATGATGGCGCTTTCGCGTCGGAGTTCGCCCGTCACTTCAGCATCCTCTTAAGGCCAGAATTCCCTTTTTTGTGTTTACAACAAATTAATTTCTTTCTATTTTACATTTTCTTAAAGTTTATCTTGAAAATATTTCCTCTAAATATTATTTGGAAGAAAGTCGTGAGCGTACAGGTAGAAATTATTGATATTTTTTTTTTATATATCCCCAAAGTTTAATATAAAAAACTCAGTAAAAGAAATAAAAATATGCCTGAAAAAAGGGAAGTGTGGCTTTAACACATATCGATATCATTAAAAAAAGTGTTATACATTTAAAAAACAAACGCCGATTTGTTTTAGATTTTTGGTTTTGATAGAGTAATTGGATGTATCGATGGTTCGTACATCAACATTCGTACTCCTGCACATAAATCGCGGACGACATACGCAAACAGATATCATACGACAAGCATAGTTTTGCAAGCAGTATGCGACGACAGAAAAAGATTTCTTGATGTTTTCACAGGAGTTCCTGGAAAACTTCATGACAGTCGAACTTTCAAATTATCATTTTTAAAACAGAATATAGAGGAGATTTGCGAAAATGGAAGTTTTCATTTATTAGGTGACAGTGCCTATCCTATAAGAGAATTTCTCATGACACCTTACAAGGATTTCGGAAATTTAACACCGTCACACATAAAATTTAACGAAAAATTGTCAGCGACTAGAGTTAAAATCGAAAATGCATTCGGATTGTTAAAAGGTAGATTTCGGCAACTAATGTTATTGGATTTTCACACTGTTTATAAAATGAGTCGTTTCATTATAGCGTGTTGCGTATTACATAACATGTGTATTGATTCGAACGATTTATTTCGATGTGATGACGTGTTAAACGAAGAACAGTTTAATGAGCCAGTAGAACTTGAAGATAATGAAACTATATTAAGGCAACAGGGTGAAAGAAAGCGCGATGAAATCCGCAACCGAATGAATAGATGACTGCAAATAAATATTGTTATTTTATGTTTATAAATAAAAATATATTTATAAATAACGTCATGTTTATAAAAAAAATACACTGCACTTACTATTCACGCATGTGATGTATTATTTATTTCAATGTGCCGAAGAGATAGCATCGCAAATAAAAATTAATTCTCAAAAATTTAATAACATTTTTTTTCAAGGTACAGAAGTCTTAAACATACATTTGGAACACTTTTTAAACTCTTAATTCTATAGAATCTTTAAAAGTCTATCCAGACAAATTTGCATAGTATGCGATTATGTTGTTAATAAATTTGTCTGGATAGGTTCTAACACCCCTACAAACCATTTGATTGCAACGGGGATTTCAACTTTTATTTATATACTTATAATCAGGTAACATACAATTTGCTGTGTTGACTAGCATTAAGAGTAGTTAAAGAACAATTTGCAACCAAACTTAATTATGCTGGAAAATTAAAACTTAACTTCTTAAATTTCTTAACTATTTAAGTTCTTAAATTCTAAATCACTTTTTTTATTGCAACTAAACAAAAATTACAGCCTTCTGCAGAATGTATATATTACTGAAAAGAATTTAGAGAACACCTAATTTTTCATATTATTTTAAAAGCCATGTAACGCGATAAAAAATAATAAAACAGTGAAATTAAAAATCAACATCCACTCTAATTTCGTCTTTTTTTACATTTGTTTTATAGTCATTTTTCATCAAATTATGTATGACTAACAACTATAATATAATTATAACTATAATAACTATTATTATAACTATAAATATGAAAAGTTAGGCGTAAAATCTAAATCTTGGATCTTAAATCTTTTCTTTTCTTACTATACTAATCTTTCTCAATATACTTATAACTATAAATATGAAAAATTAGACATAAAATATAAATCTTTAATTTTTTTCTTAATATTAAATCTTAAATCTTTTCTTTTCATGCATCCAAAGGACCAACTTGTTTTTCTACAAATTTCATTAAGAGTTCCATTTTTTCTTTGTGCCTTTTTTCTTTACCTTCTTCTTTTTTGGCGTAAGCTTCTTTCAAAATATTATTAATGGATGTTTCCTCTTTTTTCTTCCTTTTTATCTTTGATTGATTCTCGACATTGTTATTTATATTTTCTAGCAAGGAATTATCAGGAGTCTTTTTGTTAAGAATTGTACGTTTTGTACCCATCAGTACCTGTAACATAAATATAAAATGCAGAATAGAGGACATGTATTTTGCAAGAAAGTAAGAAAAATATGAATGAAATGACTTTTAGATTATTGGGCAGTGAAAGACAAATTAAAAGTTCATAAAAATAAATTATTAAATATGTATATATCAATAACAGTGAGTTTGTATAGTGAATATACATATAGTATATACACTTATGACATCACAAATTCTTTAATAAATTCATTTAGAATTAATTACTTTTCTTATAATTAATTATTTTTCAGTACAATACAGAATTTTATGATTGCCTGTTATTTTCATCAACTAATCAAATAATTTCAAATGAATTCTATTCAAATATATTTAAAATTATGTGAAACACAAAATAAAACATTACAAAATGTAACTGGTAAAACTAACTAAAAACATTATATAATGATATCTGTTTACAGGATTCTTTTACTTGATATACAAATATGTAATGTTTTAGCATGCACAAAAAAATAAAAAAAAATTTCTTGTGTTTTAAGTACCTTATATCTTCAACTTAAAACATTACCTCTGGTAGGATACTATCATCCTTAGCCGCTATATCTGATAATTCCGCTTCATAAGGTACAGTTATACGATTTCGACCCGTTGAATTATTATTATTAATAGCGTCTCTCTTACGTCGCATTATAGTTTTATAACGATTTTGGCATTGCCAACCACCAACTTCGAGTAATATCCAACTCTTCTTTCAAATCTTCCGATATGCGTTGGAACATACTTTTCACTGTCCTGAAGGTCTTGCGAGGGCCGACGGATATCATGTAGTCGTTGTATTTTGATAGCAAGAATTTTGTTTCGGGTTCACCCCATTCATCGACCGATCTTCCTGTTATAACATACATTATTTATAGTGTAGTTAGTGTTCAATTCCTTATAAAGTAACTAATAGTATTAACAATATCTATTCTTTATCTTACCAGACTTTATTTCGTCAGAGTTTGTAGTTTTGATGTTATTTTCATGATTCGACTCGTCGCTGTCTACGATGTCGTCATCGAACGATTGAGGATGTTCCTTTTTCATGTGATTAAATATTTGGACCATTGTTCCCCACATATCGCAGAAACCACATTGCAGGATATCGGAATCATTATTATCTGAAAGCAATGATTATTTGTAGATATTTCTGTACAATTCTAGAATTTTAGGTTAGGAAAATAAATCTCTAAATACTGAATGCGTATTAAATTTTATATATTAATATAAGTATTAATGTTTTTATTACGTATATTTATATACTCACTACTCAAAGACGAAGATGAAGCCATCGCGATAAATTTTGCAATTTTATATTTTACTTGTATCATACACGTTGTATGCCGATTCGCGTCTCATGACTCTGTGTTCGGCTGAAAAGATATACACTGCCGTGGTGGTAGTCGAAATATCGAGTGCAACACTGTATGGGTGTACGCACTGCACACACTTCCACCAACTCTACACAGGTGGTACACCAGTGCAGACCAGCCGAAATCGCTATTAGAAAATCCGAATTGCCAAACCTTTCTTGTTAGTTTTAGAGCGCTCTGCGCTCAAAGGATTAAAGACTCACCACATTATCAAAGATCTCTTCAATGCGTTGTTGCACATTTTTGCACTTTTTGGGACGCACTAGCAAATAGATAGATCCCAATCCAGGACACATTCTAAGAAGTTTCTCGATCACCAGCTTGCCTATAAAACCGGTACTGCCAGTGATAAAGATGCTTTGGCCATGATAAAACTCCTGAATCGGCGATAGTTTTTCATTGACCGCCGATAAATTCTCTATTGGTAAGCATTCCATCAGCGAGAGTTTCATGCGTGATTTTGATTTGCATTCCGATTCGATAACAGCCATTTCGTGGTCGTCGATTCGATGTATGAACACTTTTATTATCTCTTCTCCAAGCTTTCACCTTTAACAAATGAGCTTCGTTATTAAATCGATTCACCTTATATTCAATTTGCAATGTGTTACGCGACGGCCTCCATTATGTATCGTAATTTACGTATCCATATTTATCGATTGTTTTATAATACATCTTTAAATTATCATAATATATTCCAAATGTTATTTTTTTTTCGATAATACAAAAACTATTAAAATTATACATAAAGTATATAATACATAAGGTGATTCGAGCGTGACAGTATTGACTAAAAATAACCCATAAAGCATATAAAACTAAACAATGACAAAAAGATTTCTTTTTTAAGTCATCTTTTCGGCAAGGCTAAAAGACGTTTAAAGGATGTCTTTCTAATTACACAAAAAAATCATAATTAATTTTAGTTGACGGAAAGACATTCCAGGTGGCACATGTTCGTTTCATACATGTTTCCTAAACGTATATAAAACCACTGGATACATTTAAGAAACATATATGAAACGAACATGTACTATCTGGGTACCTTTTTGGTCATCTTTTTAATCATTTTTTTGGCAAGACAAAAAAATATCTAAAAAACATGTCTCTCTGACTAAATAAAATGTCTTAGTTTAGTTGTTTTTCTGCCACAGCAGAGATGTTTAAGGGCCACTATTTTTTCAATGTCGGTTAACTTTAACCAATGGTTTAAATTTATCGACAAAATTACCAATATGAATGGAGGTTACGCCCACACGTATTCCATAAATATTTAATTCGTGCAGTCGCATGTCGAATGCTGTTAACGAATTGCGAGAAATAGATAGCGGACTGTTGACATAATATCTATGATCATGTAGCTTTGTTTACATTTTTCAACAGATTAGTACGACATACACAAATTTCACTGTTCGTAATATCAGCTTATAACACCTAAAGTAGAGTATTAAATTTTTGAAACTTTAATTTGTTATATCTCCTAAACCAGCGCTCGGAATTAGTTGCACATTTCGGGCCGATTCCCGAGGCGACGCCTCCTGTTCCCCCACTACCGCCTGGCCGCTGGCGACCGAGCCGCCGATAGCTCTGGCTCAGGAGCGTTTTATATTAGAAATAGGCTGGGTTGTTTAGGCATCTCTTAGGAAATTGTAACATTTTCTTCGCTACATAAATAATGTTTATTTTCATTAATACATAATATATATATATTTAATTATTCTATACGCACGCACGCACGAGAAGTAGTCTAAAAATATTTCCTGAATTAGAATTTATGCAAAGCATGCGTGCAATATAGATGATAATGAGGTAAAAAAAGCTATAGATTAGTTCTGGATTATGATCTAGAGGCGCTATACAGTTCTCAGTGTTATCTGTCATATACATCAAAATCTTTTAGGTGAGGTGTGCGTGCGCGCGCGCGCGCGTGTGTGTGTGTGTGTGTGTGTGTGCTAAGAAACCCGACTGAAGAAGATGGGTTGAAGGCACTTTGAAGAATAAAAAAAGTATGTATTTATTATACATTCAATTTTGCAATATTGTTGCAAACATTTACATTATTTAATTACATACATTCATATTCTAATTTCTGCAAAATACTTTTATTCATGTGCTTCATGTGTACATATTATGTATATTATGTATATTCACTCCATATTATGTATTCGCTTATGTATTTGCTTCATATTATGTATATTCACATCAAAGTATCTACGTAAAAAGTTAATTATTTTGTATATTGTATATATTTTTATAATAAATGTATATGTCATATAACTTATTTATAAAGCATGAAATTTAAAGGTATTTTTAATTTCTTGTATGTATCATTTGTAAAAGAATCTTGATAAAAACAACATTAATTTTGTGACTTGCTATAATTTGTCTCAATATATACTTCTTTTAAATACACTCATCCGCAAAAAAAACGGGTCACCAAACTTTAGCACAATTTTTCAACATCTTTGAATAGCGATAACTTAGCAAAAAATCATTGTATTGGGATGAAAAAAATCGCAAATTAAAGCTTGAACATTTCTCTTAACAGCCAAAATTGAGTTATGCAAAATGTTTTACAAAATGGCAAATTTTGAAGATAGACTTTGAGAAATGGGAAAAAAATTTTTTTTTATTTTTGTAATAAGTACTGAGTAATTAACGAAAAAAGATTGGCAAATCCGCGTGAGTAAAGCGCGCGCGGCGAGAAGGACGTCCCACTGCTACGCGATCACTAGGCGCGCGATGAAGCGTTGGGAGGAGCGCTCTACAATTGACAACGGCAACATACGAGCGGTGCGTAATGCTAGATCCTAGCGACCACGCAATAGTGGGCTATCTTTTCTCGCCGCGCGCGCTTTACTCGCGCGAATTTGCCGATCTTTTTTCGTTAATTACTCAGCACTTATTTCAAAAATTAAAAAATGGTAAAGGACTTTTCTACTCGGTTTGACCTCCTCTACCTGTATATGACCGGTGGGACGATTATTGCCAGACACCCTGTATATCACTGAAGAAAAATGTCATATACTTTTCTTATTTTTATTCTTATGTAGTAAATACAAAATAACTAATTAATCAATTAATTAATATATACATATACACATATATTGAATAAATAGTTATCTTTATTTTGTATTTTATATGATAACGACTGAAATAATGAGAGTATATATCGTTTCAGTCATTACATAAAATGCAAAATAAAGGTAACTATATTCAATATGTATATATATGTATTGAATAATTATTTAACTTATTTATTTTTTTGTATTAATTACATAAGAATAAAAATAGGGAAAGCATATATAGGCGTATAGCCTAAGGATTGTGTTCGACTTGGTTGAAAGATATTGAGACCAATTTCTTAGAAAAATATAATTTATTTTTCTTCGTCAGAGAAGTAGAGTAAAGTACAAGTTTTGTGTTTGATTTGATTAAGGGCGCCAGAGGCGCTTTCTCGGCAAGAGTGTAAGGCCGAGAATCAAAAGAAAAATTGACGGGCGCGGTAAGAAATTACCGGCCGCGTCTTAGTGTGTTGAACGGGTCCTAAAAAGGACGGTTCAACTGAGTTAGCTCGTTGCAGCCCCTTTCCCGGCGTCGGTGGAACGCCGTTCGGGAAGTGGTCTTCCGTCTGACAACTGCTCTCTGAGCAGGCTCTGGGCGGTGAAGTCTGTACTGCGATGGATCGAGTCTCTGGTGTGCTGGTGGTGGCAACCGTCTCGGCTCTCGGAATTACGGATTGCTCCGTGTACCGAGGAGAGAGAGGTCTCCGAATTCGGATGTCGCCTTGAGTGAGCGTGTCCCTTGGTGGTCGAGTCAACCGGACGCAGAACTCTAGTGGGATTAATTTCCACACTAGAGACTGAGGAGGTGACGGCGAAAGTGGAGTATCCGCGGGCCGCTTGGTTGAAGTGTGTGGCCGATGCTGGGACTCTGCTTTCTTTTTACACGCCTTGCGAGGCAGTGTGAGAAAAACGGCGAGACTATGTGTCTCTGGTTATCTTCTGCCGAGGCAGAATACGACTCAGTTCAAGGGCCCTTGAGAGAGCTCGCCTTGAAGCGAGTGAGTGAGGAAAGATCTGCGGAGCAGCTCTTTTATATCTCGTCGATCGAAGCTTGATCGCGAGAAGGTTCTTCACCGCCTGCGCAACCTGGCGGTGGGTCCGCAAGCTTGTAACTGGTAGAAGGCCTGCGGCGCGTAGCGGCGCCGCGATGTATTATACCGCGTCAGTGCAGCGGTGTGGCGGTGAGCCGCCACAGGACCCCCTTGGCAGTTTTTAAGCCTGGAAACGCACGGTTGGTTTTGAAGTTCTGCCGCTCCTCGTCTTGTTGGTTGCGGAGGGCTTTGGTTGGTCGGCTGGTGTTGGTTCGATTGGTTGCTCATCGTCGTCCAACGTGTAAGCCGGTTTCAATCGGTCAATCGAGACGTTGATTGGCTTGCCGTTGACCAATAGCCTGTAGACTTTGTCGTTTCTGCTTAAAACGTTAAATGGTCCGTCGTACGGTTGCTGTAACGCTCTGGTCGGGCAATCGTGTCTGACGAAAACTTTTTCCGATGTGGCCAGGTCCTTGTGTACGAAGGTGCTGCGGTGGCCATGGCGTCGCAGGTGTGGACGGAGTTTGCTCATTTTTTCCTGTAAACGACGGACAAACTCGTCCGTTGGTTGCTCGTTATTGGTTTGGTCCAAGAATTGTCCGGGAATCCGAATAGTCTCTCCGAAAACTAATTCTGCTGGTGTGGCTCCGATGTCCTCTTTTACTGCGGCGCGGATGCCTAATAAAATGACTGGAAGAATTTGCGTCCATGCTTCTGTTTCGTGGCTTTTGATAGCCGCTTTGAGTTGCCGGTGTAGTCTCTCTACCATGCCATTGGCTGCCGGGTGATATGCGGTAGTTCGGATGTGTTGCGATCCGGTCAGTCTGGCCAACTGCTTAAATAGTTCCGACTCAAACTGCCGTCCCTGGTCCGTGGTGATTCGTGCCGGCGCTCCGAAACGCGCAATCCAGTTTTCAAATAAGAGGCGAGCCATCGTTTCTGCGGTGATGTCGGACATCGGGTATGCCTCTGGCCATCGTGTGAATCTGTCAATGATTGTGAGGCAGTATTTCTTCCCTCGAGATGGAGGCAAAGGTCCGACGATGTCCATGTGTATGTGCTGGAACCTGCTGGTAGGCCCCAAGTAGTTTCCTGTTGGTGAAACGGTGTGTCGGTGGACCTTTGATTTCTGGCAGGGAACGCAAGCCTGTGCCCATCTGCGGCAATCCTTTTGTATTCCGGTCCACACGAAGCGCTGCGTGATTAATTTGACGGTGGTTTTTATCCCGGTGTGCGCGAGTCCGTGCAAATGCTTAAAGATTTGCTTTCGGAACTGTTGCGTGACGTATGGTCGTGGGATGCCCGTCGATGTATCACAAATTAGTTTGATATCCGTGCCGGGAATTACGGTTTCTTTAAGCTGCAACTTCGTATTCCCTTTGAGTAATGCTTGTATTTCGGCGTCGTCTTTTTGAGACTTTGCGAGCTCTGCAAAGTTTACTGCTTGCTGGACAGCCTGCGTCCTCGATAGTGTGTCTGCTACGATGTTATCCTTTCCCGCCACGTGTCTGATGTCGGTTGAATACTGCCCGATCAGCTCCAAGTGCCGTGTCTGCCGCGGTGAGCTCTGCAAAGGATCTTTTCGGAATGCGTACACGAGCGGTTTGTGATCCGTGTAAATGATGAACTCCCTTCCTTCTAACCAGTGCCGGAAATGTTTAATTGCTGCGTATATCGCCAAGAGCTCTCGGTCGTACGGACTGTACTTTTGTTGCGCGGTGGTCAGCTTTTTGCTGAGGAACGCCACCGGTTGCTGTCCGAGTTTTCCATGTTGGTGGATTACTGCTCCAATTGCGAAATCTGAGGCGTCGGTTGTTAAGGAGAGTTCTGCTTTCGGGTCCGGATGTGCCAAGAGCGTTGCCCGTGCAAGGCTTTCTCTGCACGTTTCAAACGCTGCCTCTCGTTCTGCGCTCCATTCGATTGGTGTTTTCCCGGGTCTGTTCCCTTTTAGCGCGTCATTCAAAACTGCTTGGTCTATGGCCGCTCCCGGGATGAATCTCCTGTAAAAATTTAAGGTTCCGAGAAACTGCCGCAGCTGCTTGACGGTGATTGGTTTTGGAAATTTCCGAATGGCCTCGACTTTTTCCGGTAGTGGTTGCGTCCCTTCAGCTGAGACTTGGTAGCCCAAAAATGCTACGGTTTCTTTTCCGAACACGCATTTTGCTGGGTTTAGTTGAATTCCGTATTTGCTGAGTCTCTGGAACAAAGCTGTTAAATGCGCTTTATGTTCGTCTACGTTGTGAGATGCTACCAGGATGTCGTCAATGTAGGCGTAGCAGAAATCGAGTCCGCGTATCACCTCATTTATGAATCTCTGGAACGTTTGCGCTGCGTTTCTCAAACCGAAAGGCATTTTGAGAAATTCGAACAGACCGAACGGTGTGGTGATTGCCGTTTTTGGCACGTCTTCAGCGTTTACTGGAATCTGGTTGTAAGCTCTAACCAGATCCAGTGTAGAGAAAATTGTTTTCCCGTGAAGAGCCTGTGTAAAATCCTCGATGTGCGGAATCGGGTATCTGTCCGGCACCGTTCGGTTGTTGAGCTTCCTGTAATCGCCGCATGGTCGCCACGTGCCACCTTTCTTCGGTGCCATATGCAATGGTGAGGCCCATGCGCTCTTGGACGGCGCGATTACTCCTTCTTGCAGTAAAAGATCGAACTGTTGTTTTGCTTCTTTCAGTTTCTCCGGCGCCAGTCTCCTCGGCCTGCATGCTTCCGGTGGTCCCGGTGTTGTTTCGATGTAATGCATCGTTGAGTGCGGCGCGGATTCCGTCTTTCCGGTTGGTCTAGTGAGCTGTGGAAATTCAGCCAATAAGGCGTGAAAAGCTGTTTCCTGCAGTAATGTCTTAATTGATGTTTGTCCGGTTCTGCTCTGCAGGCTGTTTGTGGCCAATCCCGTCGTAGCGTCCAAAAGTTTGCCTCTCCTTACATCCGGCAGGAGATGGAAATGCCCAAGGAAATCGGAGCCGATGATTGGCTGTGTGACGTCAGCTACGATGAATTTCCATTGGAAGGCGCGCCTCAATCCGATGTTGAGCTGAAGCGCGATCCACCCGTAGGTGTGAATGACAGTTCCGTTGGCTGCAAACAGGGCTTGCGTTGCTCCGGACATCCGTCCGCGTACCATCGAGCGCGGGTAGACACTTATGTCTGATCCCGTGTCGATGAGGTACCGAACTTTTGTTTGTCGCTCGGTTATTACAAGGCGGCATGGTTTCGGGTCCGGGCCGTCTGCCGCCATTGATTCCGGACCGTCTAGTTTTCCGTTTTGTCCTTCTTCTTCTCCTTGTATGTACATGGCTCTGTACACTTTCTTGCCTTGCTGCCGAATCGCCGGTGGAAAAAGCAAAACTCGCTGTCTTCTTCCGAATTTGATTTGGTCCGGCTGCGGCTGCGCGATCTGTGGCGCTGTTGTTTGTGGCGGTGTTCCTGCCGGCCCAATCGCGTGTTGAGTGCGGCGACTTGTTTGACCAATGCCTGAATCTGGTCCTCGAGCGAGCCGGTAGGTTTTGATTTCGTCTCCTTAGGCTTGTCCAAAACTGCGACTGTTCGGCATGTGACTTCGTAGACACGGTCGGCCTGTTCCGCCACGTCCTCGAGAAGATCGTCAGCTCGCGTCGCTAGTATGATCTGCATTTGGGCCGGTAAACGCCCCAGCCATAGCGTGCGCAGGAGTTGATCAGGCACGGCATTGCCCGCGAGCGTCCTTAGATGGCGCAGGAACTGCGATGGCTTTCGGTCGCCTAGTTCCTCTCGCTCTAATAATTGGCGGATGCGGTGTTCCTGTGAGTCGCTCAGTCTTTGGATGAGTGCCCTTTTTACGGCTTCGTATTTCCCGCATGGCGGAGGATTCGTTATCACATCTTTGATTTCCTTAATGTATTTTGTTTCGATTTGCGAGATTGCGTATGCGTACTTGGTTGAATCCGACGTGACGGCGCTCAGCAGGAACTGGCTCTCTAATTGGGCGAACCATAATTCTGGTTCCTCCGGCCAAAAAGGTGGTACTCGCACCGATACTCTGCCGATTTGTGCTGCGTCGGCGCCTGGCATATCGCCGGCCTTCTCTGATTGGCTCATTTGCTTTAACCAGTCGTCGGGGTCACCAGTTTATAGGCGTATAGCCTAAGGATTGTGTTCGACTTGGTTGAAAGATCTTGAGACCAATTTCTTAGAAAAATATAATTTATTTTTCTTCGTCAGAGAAGTAGAGTAAAGTACAAGTTTTGTGTTTGATTTGATTAAGGGCGCCAGAGGCGCTTTCTCGGCAAGAGTGTAAGGCCGAGAATCAAAAGAAAAATTGACGGGCGCGGTAAGAAATTACCGGCCGCGTCTTAGTGTGTTGAACGGGTCCTAAAAAGGACGGTTCAACTGAGTTAGCTCGTTGCAGCCCCTTTCCCGGCGTCGGTGGAACTCCGTTCGGGAAGTGGTCTTCCGTCTGACAACTGCTCTCTGAGCAGGCTCTGGGCGGTGAAGTCTGTACTGCGATGGATCGAGTCTCTGGTGTGCTGGTGGTGGCAACCGTCTCGGCTCTCGGAATTACGGATTGCTCCGTGTACCGAGGAGAGAGAGGTCTCCGAATTCGGATGTCGCCTTGAGTGAGCGTGTCCCTTGGTGGTCGAGTCAACCGGACGCAGAACTCTAGTGGGATTAATTTCCACACTAGAGACTGAGGAGGTGACGGCGAAAGTGGAGTATCCGCGGGCCGCTTGGTTGAAGTGTGTGGCCGATGCTGGGACTCTGCTTTCTTTTTACACGCCTTGCGAGGCAGTGTGAGAAAAACGGCGAGACTATGTGTCTCTGGTTATCTTCTGCCGAGGCAGAATACGACTCAGTTCAAGGGCCCTTGAGAGAGCTCGCCTTGAAGCGAGTGAGTGAGGAAAGATCTGCGGAGCAGCTCTTTTATATCTCGTCGATCGAAGCTTGATCGCGAGAAGGTTCTTCACCGCCTGCGCAACCTGGCGGTGGGTCCGCAAGCTTGTAACTGGTAGAAGGCCTGCGGCGCGTAGCGGCGCCGCGATGTATTATACCGCGTCAGTGCAGCGGTGTGGCGGTGAGCCGCCACACATATAACATTTTTCTCCAATTAGATATATAGTATTATACTATATACATTTTTCAAATAAAATATTTTAAGTATCTAATTTATATCTATTAGACACCTCGTATAAGTCTATTTCGTCTCGTATGTATATCATACAGGCATACGAATTTTAATCGCGAGGAAAAAGGTACGAAAATATAAACGGACCACACGTATAGTAAATTAATAACTAAAAGAAATACGTATTTCTTAAAATCTGCCAGCTCACGATAGATCGCCTCTGACAATATTTCTTACAATTTACCAGCTTACGAATAAATCGTCTTTAGCTCTTTTTTTTCTAAACTGTCAGCTGACGTTAGATCACTTCCAACTATATTTTTTAAAAATTGTCAGCTCATGATAGACCGCCTCTGGCTTTTCTAATTCTAAATTGCCAGGATACGATAGATTACCTTTGGCTTTTCTAACTCTACATCGCCAGGATACGTTAGATCGTCTCTGGCTTTTCTATTTCTATATCGCCAGGATATATAAGATTGCCTCTGGCTTTTCTATTTCTACATATATATATTATCTATATTTATATCAAAATATCTATGTAAAAAATTAACACCATTTTGTATACCGTTTTTACAAGAAATGTATATGATATATGCCACATTTTTTATTTCTAAAGCATGAAATATAATGATATTTTTAATTTCTTGTGTCTATTATTTGTAAAAAAATCTTGATAAAAGAAACAACATTAATTTTGCGACTTGTAATAATCTGTTTTAATATATGCTTCCTTTAAATACTTAAAATTAGCCTTATTTTACGTGCTTAACTTGGTATTTAAAATACATATTAAAATTGAAAATGTATTTCTATTACAGTAGAAAAATAACATTGTTGTCTTATAACAAAAATGGCAAAATATAATATTGCCTAAAGTACAGTCCAATAAAAACTGTTAAAATTGAACATTTTATAAAACCGCTGTGATTCATAAAAAATCAGAACTATTATTTTAAAAATATAGACATATTTTGACTGTGTATTTTAAACTGCACTACACATTAAAAAATCATAGAATAATTTAATTTCTGCAAAGTTGTGTATAATGTCAGTGGGAAAGTGATTTATTTGTTATTACATATACATGACATTTTACCATTCCTCTCTGCTGTAAGACTACAATGTTTCTTTTCTACTGTAAAGAAATAAATTTTATATTTTGATGTGTATTTTAGATACCAAGGTAAACGCATAAAATAAGGCTAATTGTAAGTATTTAAAAGAAATATATATTGAAACAGATTATTGCAAGTCACAAAATTAATGTTTTTTTTTTATCAAAATTTTTTTACAAATGATACATACAAGAAATTTAAAATACCTTTTATGGGGCGTAATGCCTTTAGGATGTGTTCGAACTGGTGAGAAACTTGTGAGAACCAATTTATTAGAAAATATATAATTTATTTTCTTCGTCAGAGAAATATGTACAAGTTCTTGTGCTAAATTGTATTTGAGCGTTTATTGCGCCAAAGGCGCTTTCTCGGCAAATGTGTAAGACCAAGAAGTTAGAATAAAAATTGACGGGCTCGGTAAGATATTACCGGCTGCGTCTTAGTATACTGAACGGGTCCTAAGTAGAGACCCTATAGCAGGGTTCGGAATTATTTCATTTTTTCGGCTGATTCTCGTGGTATACGCCTCCTTTCCTCTCCTTACCGCGCGCGCGACAGCCGCTAGGGCCAGCGCTGCCGAGCGTTAGGAGCGGCGCTATCCGATAAATGTTAGGTTCTTCTCCCTTAATCATTAAAAGTTAAAAAAATTTATTAAAGATATTTTTTTCATTTTTAAATTTATTATGTGAAAATATTTCAATAGATTTCCACGTCACCCATGAGGTACTTGTTTTGTCCAATATGGGGAAGGTCACTCCACATAATAATTTCGAATTCATGGATGTTAATTACTGTTTATTAGTGACTTATTGTAAAGTTGTATGTATGTAGAAGACTCGGCTTCTTAATGTTAAACTGAGAAGACTCGGCTTCTTAATGTTAAACTGAGAAGGCTCGGCTTCTGAATGTTAACTGTGAAGGCTCGGCTTCTGAATGTTAACTGTGAAGGCTCGGCTTCTTGTGACAGAATGGGTAAACAAAAATTATGCGGCTGCCTTTATAGCAAACTGTCGAGCTAGCCGGGACCAATAGAATTGCTGTCTCGAACAGAGCGACTATTGGTTAACGCTTATTGCATCTATATTATGATGCGTTGTATAAATGTTGCGCTTGGCGTAGTGGGCCCACACATATAAATTATAAATGCTTAATATAGAATATATATTATTGTAAGTTGGTTTTTAGTCGCAACAGTACTATTGCTATTAAAAAAAAAATAATTTTTAATAAATTTTTTTAACATTAATCGGATAGCGCCGCTCCTAACGCTCGGCGGCGCTGGCTCTAGCGGCTGCCGCGCGCGCGGTAAAAAGAGGAAAGGAGGCGTATACCACGAGAATCGGCCGAAAAGATGAAATAATTCCGAGCCCTGCCCTATAGTAAGAAAGGATTTGCAAGAAAATTGCAGAAATTATGTATACAGGGTGTCAATTAAGTCCCGGGACGGCTGAATATTTTCTCATGTAAGGTATTTTTGAAAAAGGTCAAGGTTATTTCTGAAGTAATTTTCAACGAGGAATTCAACGGTGACCTTCAATTTGACCTTGAGCTTGACCTTCAAGGTCATTTCAAGGTTAGGTTAGGTTTTTTAAATAGAAACCCCTATTTTTGATTCCAAAATCTAATAGCTGGTGTCAAGAGCTTTTCAAAACACTATAATGAAGTTATTTTTTATTAAGTACTTTTCGAGTTATGAGGCTTGTAAATTACAGTATTTTGACATAAAATACAAAATATCTTGTAAAACATTCAATTTTTGGGAATCTTACCTTAATACTTTTATGCATAAAATAATGAGACAAATCAATTGGTATAAAGAAAACACATAGTTGCTTTCAACAAAAAATATGTAGTTTGCAACATGCAACTGCATACTCGAGAAAGTCAGTTTAATTTTATTTTCCAGCTATTCACACAACTGATAGCTGCAGTCTCTAATATAAACCCGTCATTGTATAATCATCTTGTTAATAGACCCCCTCAGCCTTATCCTTCTTGTCAGAATAAAAATTTTTTCAATCCCTACAATAACTCTTACAATGGATAAATCCTCTTATAACACCATAAAAATTTTCCAATAGAATGCTAGAGGACTGATTTCTAAAAAGGGCGAACTTCTTAAGATTATCAATAAATACGATATTATTGCCATCTCTGAGTCCTGGCTAAATCATAACTATCATCTCTATATTCCAGGATTTACGATCTACAGAAGAGATTCATCTCGACATAAATCAAGTGGGCTATGTCTCATGATCCGTGATGACATCCAATCTATTGTTGACAAGGAGATTATACATTATGAAGGAGCTTTAGACACTCTTGGCGTTTCTCTTTCAACCACACAATCAGTTGCTCATTGTGTCTCTTTACAAGCATCCAGAGACTCGTATTGGATACGATCAATGGAATACGTTTTTTTCTTCTTTTACGAACTTTAAGAATGTAATAGTTCTGGGTGATTTTAATTCACATAATCTCTCTTGGGGTTGCGCTTTTACCTCCGCAACTGGCAGATCACTGGAGGAAGCAGCATTTGATCATAACCTTGCTATTCTTAACAATGGATCGGCTACCAGACTGACATCTCCATTTCAAAATAAAAGTGCTGTTGACCTCACCTTTGTTAATCCAGATCTTATTCCAGTTTGCTCTTGGCAAATTTTAGAAGACTCCATGAATAGTGATCATTTCCCTATTGTTACTACTGTCAATATTACAATCTTCTACTCCAAAAGATTCTGTCATAAAATAGACAGTAACACCACTGATTGGAAAACTTTTAAAGGATACTTTGTTCTCATGGAAGATGAAATTTCAACTAGACTTCACTGTGAGTACTTTGATGTCTCTGAACAAATCCATTACCTCTCTACTCACTTCAAGGAGGCAGTCAGTTCAGCTAATGGTAAACCTCTTCATACCAACTCTCAAGCAACCTATCGTTCAGTTAAAGGCCCCCCACCAGCTCCTTGGTGGAACCTTGACTGTAAATTAGCCGCTTTGGAAAGGAAGACAGCCTTACAAAATTTTAAAAAGTTTTTTTTCTTCTCAAACTACATCGTTCTCAAAAAGAAAGAAGCCTTAGCCAAAAAAGTATTTCGTAAAGCTAAAAGCGAATCCTAGAGGAAATTCTGCAGTGAAATTGAATTTAAAACAGCTCCTGGAAAGATCTGGAAGGTTATTAAATGTTTTAAAAATCGTAATCTCTCCGATATAAACTATTATCCTAACTCTAGCCAAAAAAATGAGGAACTCAAGGGCATTATCCACTCTTTCTGCCCGGACTCCTGTGCTCTTCCTGCTCCTTTCAAGAATTCAAACTTTTCTTCAGGGGAATGTATACTCTCTCGACCAATTTTAATCTCTGAGATTTCGAATGTTATAGCCAGGCTTAATTTACGTTCGTCCCCGGGTATAGATGGCATCAGCTATCGCATAATTTATCACTTACCTAACTTCATGCATGACCTAATCTGTAATCTCTTTAATCAAATTTTATCTTCAGGATCTTTTCCTCATGACTGGAAGAAAACCTTGGTTTTTTAATCCCTAAAGCCACACCGGGTAAATATCGCCCTATATCGCTGACCTCATGTCTTCTTAAAATCATGGAAAAAATCATCGCCTCAAGACTTCATTGGTGGTGTGAGCATAATAAAATTTTCGCTAAATCTCAATTCGGATTTCGTAAGGGTAAGTCATGTTACGACAACTTAGCACTTCTCTCAACAGAAATTTCTACAGGTCTTGCTCTGACACAATATACGCCATGTCTTTTCCTCGATATCGAAGGAGCGTTTGATAACCTTCTTCCCAACATCCTAATTCACATCTTAAGGGAGCTAAAAATTCCGGAGAGACTTTGTAAATTCATTTATAATCTCACCTCCTTTTGCACTCTCTTTTTCAATTTGAACGGAAAATTATCTCAACCATTCTATACATACAAGAGCGCGCCCCAAGGATCAGTACTAAGCCCTCTTCTTTTTAATCTTTATATTAATAATTTACGTAAACAACTATCCAACAACTGTCGCATTCTTCAATTTGCAGATGACACGGCCATCTATATAACAGGAAATAATATTGAGGAAATACTCTTCAACCTGTCTTTATCTGCAACCAAAGTTGTTAGATACCTTGAAGACATTGAACTGGAAATCTCCCCTTCCAAATCATCTCTAGTTATCTTCGCCAGGAAAAGGATTGACCCCTTCTTCTGTTCTATTGATGTTAATGGAAGCCTTATCGACTCGATGGATAGAGCAAAATTTTTGGGAATTTTCTTTGATTACAGATTTACGGGACATTTACATGTTAACTATCTTCATTTCAAAGGTATTAAATTGCTAAACATACTCCAAATGCTTAGAGGAGTATGGTGGGGAGCTCATCCCTCTGCTTTGTTAAATATCTACAAAATGGTTATACGTGCCTCCTTAGAATATGGAAACTTCGTCTTTTCCGGTGTCCCTTATAATCTATTTCAAAAACTTGAGCGCATTCAATTTCAGGCTCTAAGACTTGCACTTGGATTTAAGAAAACCACTCCTAATATTCTGGCTGAGGCATGTGTACTACCTCTATCTACTAGATTCCTGCTTCTTACTAGGAGATACCTCATAAGGGTCTTCTCGCTGAACAAACATCCCTTAATCACCAAATTGGAAGACCTTTCTAACATAACTTCTACTCACACCAGACACAACATTTCTAACTCTTTTCTTCTACTCAAGGCTTTTTATTACTGTCGTACTTTTAAAAATTGTATCCAATCGGAACCCATGGCTCCTGCTCACTCAATACCTTTTAACGCCTTACTTTGGACGCCTAACATCAGGATCACTGATAGATCTAACTTCAGTGAGAACTCTGATTCTAATCAGATCTTTAAAATGATTTACGACAATATAATCAGAGGGAAAAACGTCTTCTATACCGATGGATCCAAAAAATCCGATGGCCTTTATGTAGGGCTGGCTGTATATGCCCCTTCTCTAGAACATTCACCTTTTTATAGAATAACATCTTATGCCTCCATATTCACTGCCGAAAGCATGGCAATTGACATTGCAATCGATCTTATTATTTCCAACCACTTCAAGAGTTCTGTTATTTTTACTGACTCGCAAAGTATTGTCCGCTCTGTTGCTAATTGTTCACCACTACACTGCAAAAATGAGCTTGTCATCCGTATTAAAAATAAACTTTACTCCGCACACGAAGAGGGACTGAATATTGAGCTTATCTGGATTCCCGCTCATATAGAGATAGCAGGCAATGAAATGGCTGATTGCCTTGCAAAGGAGGATGTTAAATATAGGTCGATTTTGGCCCATGGTGTGGAACCAAAACTACACATGGTTTCTTATAGATTTCATACCGTAGAATCACGTGGTAAAGTTTGTTTTCCTCTAGACACCGGGGAAAGTACGGAAAAATTGAAAAAAGACCATGAAAAATGGAATTTCCCGAGCTGGTTGAAGCTTGAAACATTCCTGCAGCAATTTTAAAAAAATAATTTGTCGCTCTTGTCTTTTTGCAGGGAGGAAGTTCTGAGGCCCTCATATGACATACAAAAAAGACCGATCCGATACATGTGTCGGAAGACACCCTTATACCCGAAAAACCACCCCCAAAATCATAAGTGCTTCCGACGCATGTATCGGATCGGTTTCTTTTGCATGTCGTGTGAGAGCCTCGGAACTTTCTTAGTGCAGAAGAAAAAAAACGACAAATTATTTTTTGCTAGGCGAGAATTTTTTAGGCACTCTGGGGTGGTTTTTTGAGTATAAAGGTGTCTTCCGACACATGTATCAAATCGGTCTTTTTTGAATGTCATGTGAGGGCCTCAAAACTTCCTCTCTGCAAAAGGAGAAGAGCGACAAATCATTTTTAGCTTGGCAAGAATCGTTTAAGTAATTTTGGGGGTGGTTTTTCGAGTATAAGGGTATCTTCCGACGCATGTATCGGATCGGTCTTTTTTGTATGTCATGTGAGAGTCTCAGAACTTCCTCTCTGCAAAAGGACAAGAGCGACAAATTATTTTTTTAAAATCGCTGCAGGAATGTTCCAAACTTCAACTAGCTCGGGAAATTCCATTTTTCATGGTCTTTTTTAATTTTTTCATACTTTCCCCGGTGTCTAGAGGAAAACAAACTTTACCACGTGATTCTACGGTATGAAATCTATAAGAAACCATTTGTAGTTTTGGTTCTACACCATGGGCCAAAATCGATCTATATTTAACATCCTCCTTTAGCCATAAGATATGGCAACAATTTAAATTGCGCCTATTCCTTATTCTGATTTACTACCACTTCAAAGAAAAAGCATACTCAAGGTTCTTTTCTTTTATTGACCGTTGGAAAAATATAAAAGGTTGTCATTACTTTAAACATTATTTTAGCAGAGCCAAAAAACCTTGGTTCCACTCTTTTCAATCTTCTGATCGTAAATTAATCTCTTCCATATCTCGCATAAGAAGTAACCATTATAGCTTAAATGCATCTCTAGCCAGATGTAATATTGTCGACTCTCCGAGATGTCAATGTGGCTATCAGTCTGAAAATATTGAACATATTCTGTGGAACTGCCCACTTTATAATCCTGCTAGAGCGGCCTTTCACTTGAAATTATTAAAAGCTGGAATCAATCACCCTTTTTCAACAACTACTCTACTAAAGAACCCAACTATCGAAACCTTACATGCATTTGAAATTTTCCTTAGAATGTCTAACCTCTACTTTTGAATCTTTCGCTTCCTTTATCACTCCCTTCCACCGAACCAGATGGTTGTAAGAGGGGAGACCCCTCGGAGCCACGCCATATTAAACTAAACTAACTCAGCTCAAGGGCCCTAGTAAAAAGCTCGCCTTGAAGCGAGTGAGTGAAGAAAAACTTGCGTCGACGCTCTTTTATACTGCGTTGATCGATTCTCGATCGCGAAAGAGCCTCACACCGCCTGCGCAATCTGGTGGTGTATTTGCAGGCTCAGAACTCGGTAGAGGCCCTGCGGCGCGTAGCGGCACCGCGGCGTACTAGGCCGCTTCAGTGCAGCGGTGTGGCGGTGAGCCGCACATTGCCCGGTATCGGCAATAAATGCTCGATTCGGTAACTCGCGGTAACAGCGGTAACTCGACGAAATCGGTATCCGGAAATGGGCGCCAGGTGCGTATAATCGTACCGCAGTAACGGTTCAATAAATGACTCGATATGTCCGGCCGCTCCCCGCTCAGTATATGGCAGAAGGGCGTAGTTTTTTTATTTCTATTGGAGATTCTGGAGAGGAGAGGCCGTCAGAAAAACACTACGCTTAACAGTAAAAGTTCATAACACTTATTATTAAAGAATCATTGAGAATTAACATTGCAGAGCAGGCTTTAGAATCTCTTTAAAAAAGACGGTATCGCACGCAAATCAAACTACTATATTCGCCAAACAATGCGTCAAACAGAAAACAATACTCAAAAGGATATTATTCGGAAAACGATAACTAAGAACGAAACTTCAAAAACGATACTCTAGACCAGTGCTCGGAATTAGTCTGAACATTTCAGCCGATTTCCGTGGTATACGCCTCCTTTCCTCTTCTTACCGCGCGCGCCGCAGCCGCTAGGGCCAGCGCCGCCGAGCGTTAGGAGCGACACTATCTGATTATGAGTGGGTTCTTCTCCCTATTTATTAAAATTTAAAAAAATGTATTAAAATTTATTAAAAATAAATTTTTTATTTTTAAATTTATTAAGTGGAAATATTTCAATAGATTTCTATGTCACCCATGAGGTACTAATACTGACACGTTTTTCAAAAAGTGGTTTTTATCTACATTATTGCATCAATTGTTCATTCTCATAAAAGGCCAAGAAAATCTAATTAAGAAAATCTCTTTTATATATATTTTTTTTTAAATTAAGAATTTATTTTTATCTTTAGTGGAATAGGTCTACGGGGGAAACCACTTAAAAAAAAACGCGTCAGCATTAGTATCTCATGGGTGACGTCAAAATCTATTGAAATATTTACACTTAATAAATTTAAAAATAAAAAATTTATTTTTAATAAATTTTTTTAAATTTTAATAAATAGGGAGAAGAACCCACTCACAATCAGATAGTGTCGCTCCTAACGCTCGGCGGCGCTGGCCCTAGCGGCTGCGGCGCGCGCGGTAAGGAGAGGAAAAGAGGCGTATACCACGGAAATCGGCTGAAATGTTCAGACTAATTCCGAGCACTGCTCTAGACGGTATCCAAAAACGATACTCGAGAAACGGTACTCAAAGACAACAGTCGAAAACGGTACTCAAAACAATATTTGGAGCGATACGCAAAAACGACAATCGGCAACGATACGCAGAACGATACTTAGAATCGGCAATCAAAGCAGTACTCAAAAAGATACTCAGGGAACGATACGCAAAACGGTAGCCGAAAACGTTACGTACGACGATATTCAAACACGATAATCGGAACGCAAACGACAATCAGAAACGGCAGTCGGAACGATACGCAAAACAATACTCAAAAAAACGGTACGATAAACGATCCGGTAATAGATTTGCCAGATACGCTCCAGTCTCCTCCCAAAACTGCGACCTCCGAGATTTCGCCAAGAAACGACGCTCCAGGACAGGCCCCAAAACGATAACACCGAAAGACACGGAGACAGAGGGAGTCCTGCCAGAGACGTCCAATTTCTTTAAAGGCGTGAATACGGAATCTCGCCCAGAAACGACGTTCCAAGGCCAAATCCGTACTAACGGTAATACATAAATTTCAGTAGCCGACAAAAAGATAATCTCAACGGTAATTTCAATAGAGGCACTCAAGTTTCCGCGACGAGTTGATTGTTACGCCACCAGGCCGATTTCAAACTCTCGCTGCAAAATGGCACTGCACTCCACGCAAATTCCGCAACTCGAATTCTCTATTAACTTTATCAAACGGTATCTTCTCAAAACAACGGTAACATACGGTAACGTCAACAGTAACAGATAACTGATAACTCCGGTAAGACGGAGACGGTAACGATATAAGTCTTTCTAGGATTACGAGCATTTGGACTGTCGACGGCTCAGCGCCTCGAAGAGGGCTACGGTAACACGGTAACCGGGGCCAGCCAACTTCCGGCTCTTAAGCTCACGGGAACGGTATCGGCACTTCTCATTTCAATAATTAATACAATCGCGGCATTTTAACGGTAACTGAATTTGCCGGAGGCGTCGGTTTTGACCGGAATTATAAAAGTATAGCTACCCTGGGTGATGGCCTTACAAAGACGGTATGGCTACGCTCGTCGGGACCCTCTGGTTGGAGCTGCTCCTTCCCGGTTGCTGGCTCGTCGAACAGTGATTTCTCTGAGGTCCCCCTGGTTCATGTCGAGCAGTGCTGCAAGATCGAGCATCCTGCAACAGAGCAACATGAGGGGAACGGCCCCCACCATACGGGCACTACACAAGCGAGAACCGCACGTTACGCGTCCGTGTGCGCCAGAACTGCCAGTTTTCTCCGGAGAGCTTCATACGCACATAACCGAGACCCGCTGACGTCACGTGTCCGTGTGCGCTTGGCTGTCGACTGGTAGAAGTGAACGGACCTATGTCTTGCATCTCCTTCCCACCAAGCCTAGCATCAAACCGGTTTTGAGACTCGTACGATTTCTTCTGCCAAGCGTTGGCAGCAAAAAAGCTTTCCCGAATTTCGCTCCACGCAACTAAGTCGACTAGCGACGTGTTGCTTTCGCTCGATGCAATATTTTTTCTGAGATTTACAGTCTTTTATGAAACATATATCATATTCATATTAAGGTAAATGGCCAATGTCCCAATGGCCGGACATGTCCTAGTATCCGACCACATTAAAAAAAAATATTTACTGTTTATTTGAACAGTTATGAATAAAAATAATAATTATTGTAAAAAAAACTACATTTGACGATTAATTGGGAAAAAAGTTTTAAAAAATTTAAAATTTTTGTATTAAAAAAAATTTATTAACCCTAATTAGTCACACGGGGTGGATTTCACCCCAGCCTTTTTTTGATCTGGAATACGGCCCATTAAATTCGAGAAAATGGGACTTGTTCCGCCATCTACCGGTAGTTTGAACCATTAACTACAGATTCAGGTAGGTATTATTTGAATTGACTCTTTCATGCTTTTCTGACAGCTATCCGAGCGGAGCATTTAAAATTGTGGGGTGAATAACACCCCGGTGTGACTAGTACGTCAAAATTTTGATTTTTACAGCAATTTTTTTTTTTCTTTTTTTTTTGGTGCAACATCAAATTGTAAGTATATAATTAATGATTCTAAAAGTTAGAATTATCAAAAAAATTTTTATATCGTTATTTTATCGATTTTTAGATGGCTTACAATTTACGTGCTCGAACTATTCGAGAGCAGTTGTTCGAGGAAGTCGAGGAGTCACCTCCTATCGGAGGTGAAGACTCAGATGAAGAGGATCATGTTTCGGAGCAATCGGAATATTCCGAAGAAGAAAGTGAGGAGCTCGACTCCGACTTGAAAAATTGTGCGTTGAACAGGAGACTATTGCAGTCGCGGGCCCGTGGGCGGCCGGCAACAGTTTTGAGGGGCGTCAACGGTTTCAAGTGGTCAACACAATGCTCATCTCGTTTTTCAGGCCGGCTCAGCGACAGTGTACCAGTTTTTATTCCTGGGCCAATCAACACCAACGCCTCGACAGTCGAGGAATATTGGGATTTGCTGATAAACAATAAAATGATTGAATTGATTGTTGAGCATACAAATAAAAAAATTGAAGATGTCTGCGCTAAGGATATGGTTGCTGACAAAGACATACAGACGTACTATCACTTGACTGATGTTGCGAAAATAACAGCATATATGGGAATGCTCTATTACAGCGGATTATGGAAACAGTCATCACTCAATTATGAGCGGCTCTGGGACAGAAGCAACGGTACGACTGTATACAGATGCGTTATGTCTCGAGCAAGATTTATGTTTCTGTCGGCATGTCTGCGATTTGATAAAAAAAATATTAGAGATAATGCGGACAAATTCGCTCCAATTCGCAAATTATGGGACAGCTTTATAAACAATTGCCAGCAGTATTATAAGCCCCACAATAACTGCACTGTCGACGAGCAGCTTCTCGGTTTTCGAGGCAGATGCTCGTTCCGCATGTACATTAAGTCGAAGCCCGATAAATATGGCTTGAAAATAGTCAGCTTGAACGACGCATCTACATCTTATATGTACAACGCTATGCCTTATTTAGGGAAAACGACGACGCCTGCCAATGAGTCTGTGTCTGAGTATTTTTTCAAAGAAATAACAACACCGATTCACGGCTCTGGGCGCAACATTACTTGCGACAATTGATTCACCTCTATTCCACTTGTTCAACGGATGCTTGAGGCACCTATAAACTTACGCATTACCGGAACGATACGCAAGAACAAGCGCGAAATTCCGCAAGAGATGAAAGTTGCTGAGAAACAAACTCCGGTAACCAAGTACTGTTTTGCAAAAGATCTCACGCTGCTGTCATACAATCCCAAAAAAAATAAAGTTGTGTTATTAGTAACCTCTTATTTGCACGGTAGTACCCGGAAAATTGATGGAAAACCCAAAATTATTGATTATTACAATAAAAATAAAGGCGGAACAGACTGTTTTAACAAGCTATGCCACTCATTTACCGTCAGCCGAAAGACGAATAGGTGGCCTATGCGTGTGTTTTTTGGCATTTTGGACCAGGCAGCAGTAAATGCGCGAATTTTACTAAAATGTAAAAATAATATTCATGGCATCGCAGAAAAAGTTACACAGGAAGCGTGCCTTCACCAACTATACTTGCATCTGACCAAGGCCCATTTGCGAGAAAGGTACACCACTGTAACAATCCGAAAGGAAATAAGAATTGGCATTGCAAATATTTTAGCGTCAAGAGATTTGCCAACGACCACCGAAGACCGCCCGAAACTAAAAAAGCATAAACGGTGTTAAGTGTGCCCCAGAAGGATCGATAAAAAAACATTTCTTGAGTGTCCGAGCTGCAAGCGACCAATGTGCGATAAACATTGCACATATTTATGTGTTGAATGCACGGGCATTGAATAATTATAAATGATATATTTACTCTTTTTTTACATTATTATATTTTTTTTATAATTTTTATGTTAATTTTATGTTAATGTTATTTTTTCAAAATAAACAAAGATTCTTCCATGAATTCATGGGTATCATTCTTTCGTCAAAAATCCTAACTTTATTCGGCAAAATAAATATACTTTTTGGAAAGACCATAAAAGTAATAATATCTGTCTGAAAGCATGTCATTTTAGGTTTATAAAACCATTTTTTTTTTATAGGTTAAAAATAAAAAAAGTTATAACAATTTTTGTGAAAAAAGTCATTTTCAAAACGGTTTTTTTTTCAACATTTTTTTTGCATATGTAAAATTAAATTACTTATATATGTATAATAGACATGCTCTTGTAAAAAAGGGTCAAAACTTATCTCAGTATATTTTTTTTTTTTTTTTTGCATTTTACAATAATTTATTGCAGTGCAAAGGTGCGGGGATGGATTTCACCTAGTATGACTATTACGTCATTTTTTGGAAGTGTGACTGAAGAGGGTTAAAGAAGCATGCGTCTATGATTTGGCAAAATAATGGCCAATCGTTAACAAATTCGTTAAGCGTAAACATCCAGCTTATTGTATAAAAATTAGATAGTTAATTATATTTGTGAATAAATAATTGTGAATATCTTATTTTAAAAGTTAGTTAGAAACTCATTTTGACGGAATTTATCATAAAAATCACAATTAAAACAATATTTTTAAGCGGTCGGAGACTGGTACATTAAAAGTACCAGTGGTCCCAATCGCCGGACGCATATGCAAACCCAGTTTGTAAACAAATGTGAGGTTAGTGTCACGTAGTGTCGCTTTTATAAACAAACGGATTTTTTTGGTAAATATAATAATTGCATATTTTTTAAGACTTTAATTGCATGTAAGACTAGTTAAAACTATTCCTCGATAATTTATCTTCTTTTATAAATGTTAAAATAAGATATTAACTTTTAAAGTTAGTTAAAATAAGTTATTAGTTATTAATTTTAAGTTATTAATTAATAATAGCTACTATTATTACAATCCGAGTCAAAAATTTTTTATAACCTCATTGAGCATGTAGAAAAAGTCTTTTTAAAATCATGCATGAATAAATTACTTACAAGGAAAGAGACCCAAGTGTCCCCCTCCGATTTTGACGAGCTTTAAATATGTAAGGTAGCTCAAAATAAGACTTTTTTTTTATGTGCTTTCTCGCACGTTTAGGGTTGAAACAACCCCTACAAGCTAAAACGGTTTTTTTTATTTTGACTGAATATCGTCAAAACTGTAAAGCCTTGTGTCCACGGTGCTAGAACTCGATCCGAGATCTCGGTCCGAGTCCTCGAACAATAATATTTATACTTGGCTGAATATAGTTAGCGTTGTAATCGAGTTACGATTCTTTACGATGATTTTCTGATCTATGTTATAGAAAACTCATATCTTCAAACAACCACCAAGTTGGTTTATAGATATCATCAAGTGATGCACCGCTTGATTTCGAATGTTTTATTTTATTTAGATGGTCCAGATATTGTGATCTTAAATTATTAATTTTTTTTTTTGCAATTTCAGTTGTTAGTGGTTGTCCTGTTAATTCTTTGTACTGATTACAGATTATCTGTAAAGCTTGATCTCGTTTCATACGATTATGATAATCAACACTTTTTGTAACATATAAACAAGAATGTTGTTGATATAACATTAATAAAATTTTAACATTTTCCTTATTATCCATTTTTTATTATAAAAGAAGTTTTTTCTGAAAATCAATTTTATATATTATTATACTTTTCTTGAAAAATAATATGTATATATAGGTTATAATATATTTTTAATGTCTAATTTAATCTGCATTAAAACTAATAATAACTACTTATGTAAATCTTATTAATTAATTTTATTTAAGAATTATATTTCTCTTATTTTTTCAATTCTATAATTACTTACTAAAATATAATTTATATTGTTCACAGTATCTCGTATCACTATAAATATCTTATATTTTGTCTTGACAGATAGTAAAAGAAACTAGTAAAATCTAATAACTCGTAATAACTCGTACCGAAAAATGGGACGCAACGCATTTTTTCGTTTGAGCTTCTTATTCGAGTTTTGCATCCAAATGCAGTGTGTACATGATCCGAGTTCTAGTAACTTTCCCTCAGTCCGAGATCTCGGACCGAGTTCTAGTATCGTGGACACAAGGCTTAAGAGATATAAAAAAATGTTTCGAATAAAAGTTGCATGGTCTTTTATGAACTTTATAACCGCGTAGCTCGATTTAAAAAAAATTTTATATTTCTTAATTTACCCCTACCCTACCCTTTCTTATTATTTTTACGAATTTCAAAATTTTTGTTATGACAAAAGTTGTAGCATTTTTTACGCTAAATACAACCATATATGATTTTATTATGTTTCGAAATCGCATCTTTCAGGAATGAGCTGTCAATGAGCATGTCGCACTATATGCATCGTGCTGCGATATATGCATATATATGCATAACGCATCGTTTTTGCCGCGCTTGTGTAATCGATAGAACGAATAAAATTAGAAATAAAGATTAGCATGTTATGAAGTATTCGAAAAAATGTTCTGATCAAAGAACAAAGTTTACTAAAGTTGTTGCCAAGGCATCCTCTCTATTTTACACTTTTATAGTCGCATTTCGAGCGCATTTATAGCGCAGCGCGTTGTCATATCCCGTCAGTGCATATTACGCTTTAAAGTTGTGCGCTTGTTAGTGATTACGGAAAAACAATATATAAAACAGCATTAAAAAAAGAACAGCAAATTCACTATAAAGTATTATTTTTTTGTACACAAATAAAAAAAGTATTTAATTGTTATTTTTTAATTATTATTTTTCAGAATGGTTTAATTAAATCCATTTAACGTAATAATGTTAGTATGCGTAACTTTTTCGGCCCTTAATTTATCAACAAGTCCGATAACATCTGAAGAACGAGAAATGGCACGTAAAATAGAATCTATGCTGAAAGAAATGCGCGATGAGAGATACGAAATGGAAGTAGAAGAATCTTTAGATTATGAAAACGATAATGATATTCCAACAGCAGAGCAATTCGAACTAAGAGATGAAGAGGAAGAAGATGGGGTATTTGACACAAATCCTAAAGTTATATGTACTACAGATAAATGTATTCCGTATGAATATAAAAAAAGTACAGTCAAATTTTGGAAAAACAGTACAACAAGGTCAAGAACATTAGAAGGAGTAAAACGAATATTTCGGAAAGTATATTCATTACGTCAATTACGACGATGGGAAATTCAAGTGAATCAAGGTGGCAGTAGATTCAAAAAATTAAAACAAATTTCGGAATATACATTAAATAATTTTCTTACAGCTCTTGAAAACAGAATTATTGTTCACGACGCTGATTTAGCTCGATGGACTGTTCGGGTACAGGAAAATTTTAATTCTCACCAAGATTCAAAGCTTCATCGCGATGGATACGAAAATTTAAAATAATACATAATATTGTATCTCGTAAAATAACAAAATTTATAAGGAAAACATCTATAATGTCTAACGTCGATTTTGAAGAAAAATGTAACACATTTATTGAAAACGTTAAATGTCAAATAATAGAATATGGAGTTGAAAATATTTGCAACAGTAATCAAAGCGGATTCCAATTAGAACTTTATGCCGGTCGTACATTGGCATATAAAGGAACAAAAAAGATTGAATCTGCAGTATAATCCGTATCGGCAATTACGCATAGCTATATTATACAACCTACTGTTTCAGTCGATGGTAGAATAATAAGTGTGCGCGCACAGCGCGCGCTTGTATTGTTCTAATATAACTATAAAAGTGTAATATAGAGGGGATGCCTTGGCAACAACTTTAGTAAATTTTGTTCTTTGATCAGAACATTTTTCCGAATACTTCATAACATGCTAATCTTTATTTCTAATTTTATTCGTCTTATCGATTACACAAGCGCGGCAAAAACGATGCATTATGCATATACAGGGTGATTCAGAACAACCCAGGTGTCCTTGCACAGACGTATTCCTGAGTTAATTCTGAGACAATTTTTCCTTCACAAAAATTTTGTCCGCAGCTTATTTTTCAAGTTATAAAAGAAAAAAGTTATCAAATCACGGGACGAATACAGAAGATAGGCAAGAGGCGGCGCAACTCCATTCGACACGGGTGATTACGGGACGCACGTTGCGATCAAATACACGTGATGAAACACACACACACACACACACACGCGCGCGCGCACACACACACAACTCTCTCTCTTTCTTTCTCTCGCTCGCTCACTCACTTACCTTTTACAAATTCAACGTCTTTATTCTGTTTGACGGATGAATAATTTTACCGGGGATAAGCAATAAAAATTCACACAGCACTTGACATGCAACAAATCCATGAAAAACGATCAAAAACATCACGTGTGTTTGATCGCAACGTGCGTCTCGTACTCACCCGTGTCGAATGGAGTTGCGCCGTTCCTGCCTATCTTTTGTATTTGTCCCGTGATTTGATAACTTTTTTCTTTTATAACTTGAAAAATAAGCTGTGGACAAAATTTTTGTGAAGGAAAAATCGTCTCAGAATTAACTCAGGAATACGTCTGTGCAAGGACACCTGGGTTGTTCTGAATCACCCTGTATATGCATATATCGCAGCGCGACGCATATAGTGCGACATTGACAGCTCATTTCTGAAAGATGCGATTTCGAAACATAATAAAATCATATATGGTTGTATTTAGCGTAAAAAATGCTACAACTTTTGTCATAACAAAAATTTTGAAATTCGTAAAAATAATAAGAAAGGGTAGGGTAGGGGTGAATTAAGAAATATAAAATTTTTTTTAAATCGAGCTACGCGGTTATAAAGCTCATAAAAAACCATGCAACTTTTATTCGAAACATTTTTTGATATCTCTTACAGTTTTGACGATATTCAGTCAAAATAAAAAAAAACCGTTTTAGCTTGTAAGGGTTGTTTCAACCCTAAACGTGAGAAAGCACATAAAAAAAAATACGTGTCTTATTTTGAGCTACTTTACCACATATTTAAAGCTCGTCAAAATCAGAGGGGGACACTTGGGTCTCTTTCCTTGTTAGTAACCACAAAGTAATAGTAACATAACATTAATGTTATTATTTCCTATTCAACAATATAACTACAATGCCTTGTACGTAACAGTTACATTATTGGGAAATTATAACATTAATGTTATGTTACTATTACTTTGTGTTTTCTGGGTAGTGATTAAAAATACTTACAATTAGAGTTGTATTTTGTCATTAAATATCTATTTTATTAATATTCCCTGTCATATACTAATTTTCTAATTATGATCGAACACTAGAACTTGTTACGTCCGGATATTGGATTGCGACCTATATCGGTTGTCCGGCCACTGGTACATTTGACGTACTCTTTTACTTATTTAAATATTTCATTAATAATTGTTATAGGAGGGTTCAAATAATTTTTCTCTGCTTAAAGAAATCTTAAATTTTCCAATAAATATAAATATTTATATTAAAAACCTTTCTAATATTGTAAATTGTATTATTTGTGACGATCTACGCTTAAACGTCCGGCCATTGGGACATTTACCTTAATAAAATATTTTAACATTATGTATTTGCAGAATATGATTTTTCACGTTAATGTATAAAATAAGAATAAAGTAATAAAAATTATATATCGCAATATATAAACAAAACAAGTAACATTTCTACAATTTTAGTAGAAAAACATTTTTCCTATTAAAACATATTAACATGAGTTAATTGCGACGAAAATAAGCTTTAAACATATTTAATATATTATTAATTTATTTATATGTTCCAATTTTATACATTAACGTGAAAAATCACATTATAAGTGCATAATATCTTTTGTAAATAGCAAGATACATTGAGGAGTAAAGGAAAGAATTGATTGAAAATAAAAAAAACATGTTTTTATTTAAAAAACTTAAAATATTCATGACTATCTTATTTAACACAAAAGTAATCTGGACAAAGCATACCAATATGATTATACATTGGATAGTTTAGTATTTTAACTTTATTTTAACCATTTTAATATAGTAGTCTTCCGCACCACCCAAGAGGTTCCACTAATAGTGCGTTAGATTTTTTCAAGTGGATCTTTGCCAGGAGCCCTGTTGTACCACTTTTCATTTTTCTTTATACATTACCTTTATATAGATATGGTGTCGTTTGCAGACAAGATACTTATCATACAATTGTCGGTCATAAATGTGGTGTTATTTGTAGACAAGATATTTGTCACATATCGTTTACAAGTGTGTCATTTGCAGACAAAATATTTGTTACATTCCTGTCGTTTATAAATGTGGTGTCATTTGCAGACAAGATACTTATCATACACTTGTCGATCATAAATGTGGTGTCATTTGCAGACAAGATACTTATCATACACTTGTCGATCATAAATGTGGTGTCATTTGCAGACAAGATACTTGTTATACCTCTGTAATAAAAGTAGCACACAATTACTTTTCTTGTATCATATAAAAAATATTAAATTTATTTGAAACATTATTATTGCGTATTAGACGTCGAGAGACTAACTATATCATTAACATCTGCAGCATATAGATGTAGGATCATTGACGGAAACGTTATAACTTTATAAAATACTTTATTGTAAAAAGGAAACAAACAGAAAGCGCGTTCCTTTACCGCGAGATCTTACTATCACACTACTAAGATTAAAACTAAAACTAAACTCATCGTTATTCTAATCGCCGCTAGGCGCGGGCGCGCAGCGTGCGCACGGCAACCGGATTTCCGATCCCTACATAGATTAAGAAAACTTTTCTGTTTCTTAGGACAATGTGTATATAAGTTGTCTGTCGACATGAGAAATAAGGGCTTTTCATTAATCTCCATGTCTAAAACAGTCTCTTTTCTAGCTTTTAAAGCTGATTTCAAATTTCACGCAAGTGACATTTACAGAGACGGACGAAAGGCTATTTCGTTTTTTTGTTTTAAGTCTGATAAAATTGAAAACATTCTTTCTGGATCGGCATTAGAATTTGGAAGTGATCTAACAGCATTCATAAGAGATTTGAGTTTGGGATATCTATCAGTATTTCTGGAGTTTTCACTTTGTAAAATCTGTTTCCACATGTCATCAAAATTTAATTTTTTTGAATTTGTTTTTTCTGCTATTGTAAAATCTAGATGTAGGTACAATAAGCCATTCTTTCTTTAAACCGTTTTCGTCAAAAAATCCGAGAGTTTGAGCGATAAAAGAAACATCATTGAATGATGTTTCTCTGTCAAAATCAAATAAAACAACATCTGCATCAAAAACTTTTAATTTTGACAAAAATTTGTCATTAATTGGTAATCTTTTTCTAATTTCCTCGGCAGCTTTACGTAAAATTGCAAACAATTTTCTCGGACATTCGCAACTAGATCTGCATGTCCGTTTTTTGTCAATTCGTCTAGGTATTCTTCATATTCTAATCCTAAATTTATTTCACTTAAAGATTTTTTATTATTTTTTTCAAAAAATTGGATATTATTGCATACGTTTTTTAAGAACTCGGAGTTTAAAAAGTGTTTACAGACTGTAGTCAAAAACTCTACTGCTTTTGATTGTAATAAATGGATTCCTGTTTCCACTGCTTGAAAGAATGCATTAAATAAATTAAAGAAATACAAAATATGTTTCAAAAATAAGAAATATGCTTTGATATCTAACTTTTGCATTATGGTTAATAAATGTTCTCCAGATATTGTTTTTTCATCTACAACTCTTTCGATCAAAAAATGTTTAATAGCACCCCAAGACTCAAGAAGTCTTTCCACACACGTATGGTGAGAAAGCCAGCGTGTATCAGCCAATTTTTTAATTTTGCGGTTTGTTTCCTGAAAATATTCCGTAAATTCTTGAAAAATAGCTAAACGCTTGGGACTACCGTTAATGTAACTTGCGATTTTTTTTAGAAATTCCTCACAATATTCGGGTATTTTTGTACATGCATTATGCGCAATTAATGCAGCGGAATGGCACGGACATGGAAATGTTAATAAATTTTTACAAATTTTTGCTAGCTTTGTGTTAAATGATAAATTTTTTCTTATCATGACAGATGCATCGTCGCATGACAAGGCAATAATATTTAAAAATGGAATGTTAAGACTATACATTTTTGATCTAAATGCATCAAATAATTTTTCTGCGCTACTATTTTTTGCATCAATCCCTGGTAGAAAGTGCCACGCTAGATCCTGATGTCTAGCTAGCTCCTATCTTGACTGTCATGTTGTATCCCTATTTAATATAATAAATTTAGTTTTGAAGTGGCGCGAATCAGCGTCAAGCTATTTCTAACGAGGTGCTAGAAATATACTATGTTAATAATGTCTAATTAGAAGTAGTCTGGCGCTAGTTTTTTCCAGACTACTTCTAGTCAGGGCTATTCAAGGCTGGGAAAAGATCATTTCTGACATGAAATATGACATTTCTGGCATAAAATATGACATTCGGAATTAGTTAGGCTAGGAATCGAGAGATTTATGTACTGCAGTCTGCAAATATATCTAAATAATCTAGACGTTTTAAAATGGATAAAAATTTGAAATTATTCTCTGCGAGATACAGAGCTTCCAAATATAGAAATACTTTAAAATTGAAAAGACACATTAAACAAATTAGTATTAATAGGCAAAACAAAAAATTGAGGAGCGGCGTGGAATCAAAAATAAAAGAGCATTGTGGCAATTCCAATGATTTAAGAAAAGAACCTGTATTTGACACCCAAGAATCTATTTCAGTTTCTGAAAATAAAATTAATAATCAAGACACTAATAGTGATGATTCTAGTGAGTGTAACAACGATGAGATATATGAAGAAAACGAAGATAATGATGTTAATGATCCTGAGACTCACGTAGAAACTGAACCCACTGATGCAGACAAAGAAAAAAAATTAAGAGCATGGGCTTTAGAATGTCAAGTTCCGCAATCAACTTTAGATAAGTTGTTAAATATTTTTCGGACTAGGTTAATGCCTTCATTGCCAAAATCCGCAAAAACCTTTTTGCAGACAAATACTGCAACATACAAAATAATTACAATGACAGATTCTGACGGCACTGAGGGACAATTTACTTACTTTGGTATTAAACAAGGCCTACAGTCTTGTGTAAATAACGATATACATAACAGCAATACTTTAAATTTAATTATTAATATCGATGGCATAAAACTATTTAAATCTAGTGCAAAAGTTGTATGACCTATACTCGTAAAAGTTTACTTTGAACCTGACGTTTATTCTCCATTTGTCACAGCATTATACTCAGGAAATCATAAACCGAAGGATGTAGAAGAATTTTTATGTCAATTTATTTTAGAAATTAACGATCTTAAGCATAGTGGCATAGATATTAACGGTAAACAATATGAAGTAAAAATCAAATGTTTTGTATGTGATACACCGGCTCGATCATTCTTGAAAGGTATAAAAGGACACAATGCTAAATATGGCTGTGAACGGTGTACAATTGAAGGAATAAAAATTAATAATACAATGACATATACATAACCAAAGATAATTGTGAAAAACGAACTGACGAAACTTTCAGAAATTTCAACGATATCGAACATCACACAATTGTTTCTCCGCTTGTATTAATACAGCCATCATTGAATATGATAGATCAATTTATTCTCGACTCAATGCATCTTTGTTTTTTAGGAGTCATGAAAAAAATATTGGATGCGTTGATGTCTAATGATTTAAATGTTAAATTAAGTCAAGAGCAGAGAAGCGAATTATGCAAGAAAATGGAAATTATAAAACACCAGCAGCCAATCGAGTTTGACCGAAAAATTAGACCTGTATCGTGCCATTTAAATTATAAAGTAACTGATTATAGATTTATTTTATTATTCGGCGGGCCAATTCTATTTAAAGATATTCTTGATAAAAATATGTACAAGCATTTTCTTCTTTTACATGTAGCATGTCGAATGTTATGTTCAAAAAATGCTTTAAACTATGTCGATTACGCCAGAGATCTGTTGCAAAAGTTCATTTTAATATCAAAAGAACTGTATGGTCCAGAATTTGTGGTAATGAACGTACACAGCCTTCAACATATACCAGACGACGTACAGAATATGCAATGTAACTTAAATTACATAACTGCGTTTCCGTTTGAAATTTTTTTAGGAAAAATAAAAAACACATTACGTTCACCACACAATGTTGCTCCTCAATTAGCTCGAAGAATGCACGAAAAAAAATTATGTCTTAATGAAAAACCGTCTCTCCCTTCAATAGAAATTCTACAACAGACTAATGGAGAAATAAAAAAATTAAAATATAAACAAATAACCATTACAACAAAATCACCCGACAATACTGTTATTTTAAACAATAAAAATATTTGTCGTATAAAAAAAATATATGTCACAGATGGTATTTTTAAAGCAAACGTCGACATTATGAAAGTAAAGGATTTCGTGTACACATATCCGTGTAATTCTGCAAATGTAGATATTTATGAATTAAATCCTAAACCAGCATCAACAGACAAATCAATTTTAATTAATACAATTTCAACAAAATTAATGATTTTAAAACCAAATAAAGAAAATACAAAAGTCTTTGCTTTGGAACTTTTGCATTAATATAAAAGCGAATATTTAAGTTTACAATTGGCTTAGTGTGATGTGGTGCGGTGATAAGTGCAGTGTGCAAAACATGAAAATATGGATTCAAATAGAAAGGTTTATAACAATGTAGTGTGGTTGGCAGTGATAGTCGTGTAGAAGCTTGCAATTTCCAAACTTTTGCACTCTAAGCCACTACACAAAGCAAATGCTTTGTGTATACCGCAGGCTAACGTCTGCAGAATTCGAACTGAAGAAAATAGTGTCTATCTAATGTCAAAATAGACGGTGTCAATATTCATGTGTGAATGTCGACAATGTTGTCATAGAAACGCTACCAAGGCTCGAGAAACAAAAAACGTTGCAGAAAACACGAGCACGAACAAGATGGCAGGACTACTGAACGAAAAGTATTTACAAGATTGAACATCGCTATTGATAAAAATCGAATTTTCACAGTAAGTGATATTGTAACATAGCCAGTGACATAATTTTTCTACAGGTTGCTGGGTATATTTAAATTTGTTTATCTTATATTTATAGATGTCTGACACTAGTGATAGTGACGACGAAAGTCGTCCATACGTGATCGTCCAATTCGTGACAAGAGGAAGAAAAGGGTCCATAAAACAACTGGACATTGTGCCAAGAAATTGGCTCGACTGGAACGCGAAGACAAAAAAAATAAAATGTAAATTTCTTCCGCCACCATACACTGAGAGAGATTCCGAACTGTTACATAACATTGTAAA
This sequence comes from Linepithema humile, assembly GCF_040581485.1. Taxonomy (NCBI): domain Eukaryota; kingdom Metazoa; phylum Arthropoda; class Insecta; order Hymenoptera; family Formicidae; genus Linepithema; species Linepithema humile. The sequence continues at coordinate 5,657,592 of NC_090135.1, forward strand.
GAATTTAGACACTGCACCAACATCATGGCCGGAGTACACCGTGGAAATTAAAGCACATGGAAGTATGAATTTATGTAATTTTACTATTAATTATATAAGAAGTTAATACTGTAAAATATTACCAAATTTTTATTATTGTTATTATTGTAATAAACTTATTACAGAAACGTATGCCGATGCTCTGCTTAGATTACAATTATTAAATGACAAGGAATTTGCTTTTACAAGTAATTCAAATGAAGATCAAAATGAAAAATCAAAGAAAGTAGAAAATTCAATTCGCAAAAAAAAACTTTTAAAAAATGAAGAACAGATAAACGAACTATTCAATTCTGTCACGACAGTGGAAGAATTTCTTCACGAGGATCGTCTTCCAAACGAATGTATTTGTAAAATGTGTATTTAAAGCATAATTAATAGGATGAGATGTATTAATAATCTATTTTTATATTCAATAATAATTTATAATTATTAATTATTTTTAACATTTTCAGCTTTTAAAATATTAAAAAAGACTGGCGAAAAATCATATGCAGAAAAAATTGGTTCTTCCAAATTATCTAGCTCATCTAAATGTACTTTGTGATTGTCTAAGTTTAATAATTAATGTATCTATTTAAATTTTTACCGCATATAATTACATTTTCTTATTTTTTTAGGCGAAAATTTATCAAAAAGACTTGAGAAAAAGAATAAATGCACGGACGAATCTGCAATATGTGATACCTTATTCGAAGGTAACTTTATTTGAATGCATATGTATCATATAATTCAATTATGTATGTTACTTTTTTATTATTGCCACTACATTTACATCAATTGCTCTACATAACTATATATTATTATATTTTTATACATTACAATCCACAACGCCTGCAACATAATTAAAAATTTTTTATAATTTTATACAACATAATTTAACATTCATTTTGGTATAAAAATCATTTGATGTTGATGAATATAGTAATTCTTCCTGCTCAGTCTATTTGTTTAAGAATAATATTTTAAAATTGATTATATTGCATAATTAGTTAAATAATATATTTAATTTTCTTTACTATACGTATTATTTTAATTGTTGTAATATACAGATGAGAAATCTAATGAAGTTTGTAAAAAATGCTAGTAATTCTCAAATTAATTCACTTGAACAAACATCATTTTTCTGTGTTTACATTCGTAATTAAATACTTTGCATCATTTATTATAATTTTACACATTATTATTTTTATAATTATTTTCCAGATGAGTGTATGTCACAGCAAACCAACGACAAAAATTACACTGCAATGAAAAATGATTCTTATGAAGAATCTAGTAAAGATAAACATGACAAAGGTAATTTATAAAATTTCTTATTTATATTCGTTTACATTCAGATTAGATTTGTTCACAACATTAAATGTTGATATTCTTAATTATCTTGAATTACAGAAGTAAATGGCAAATGAGAAATCGTATAATTATAAATAATAAAATACGTTTCAATGATTTCATAATGATGAAATGTTTCTTTATAGAATACATTATTTACGAATTCTTTAATTTTATGGTGTATTTTTTTCAGATGAAAAATTCTATGACTTGGACTTGTTTTCAAATAATTTAGGTATGGTATTTTTAGATAAACTTATACTATATATTTCTTGACTAATTTTTACTAGAAGTTTGTATATTTTTCAGATCAACAGTGCCAGGAGGAAAATGTCTTACTGTTTGAAAATGAAATACCCGTCATATCAACTATTCCGAATATTTTAACAAACCAGCTAAACGAGGGTTCCGCTGATGTTATACAACAGTTGAAATCTGCGATTGAAATAAATGATACAAGTTAGTTGAAATTATAAACGCAATCGAAATTTTCCACACACACACACACACATATATATATATATATATATATATAATTTTTTATGTATATATGTTTCGAAATTTTTTAAAATAAATTTTTATTTACAAAAATAAATTTGCTACTTTCAAAAGTAGAAAATATCGCATTTGATATAAAAAAAATAAAAAGTGTTCTGATTAATCAAACGGCTGCTTGTAATTTAACACAAAATTAAAAATGGAAAATTTTTGTTCTGAATTTGTAAGTGCTTCTGGTATAAGTATAATAAATCTGGTATAAGTATAATTAAAATGTGTGTAGTATGTGTGCGTGTGTGTGTGTATGTAAAATATAATAACAGTTCTTTGATAGTGTTTTGCATAGTCTAACAATTTCTATGTTTATATTTTCAGTGTGCTTATTTACGTCAGTACATCGATGTAGATCAAACATTATCGAAAAACATTAGCAACAAATTAAAAATAATTATGTCAAGAGAGATTGCATTAAAATACACGGCAATTAAAGAGATAAACGGGAAAAAAGTTTTCAAAAGAACTCGTCTGTATCAGTATATTGAAGGTAAAATAACTATATTATTTAATTATTATCAGTAAGTAACTGAACTCATACCGTGTATGTGCATAATTTATTATTTCTATTTACAATTATTTCAGACATATATATCGGATTAAATATAAAGGGAGAATATATTAAAGAATCCCACATTTTGAAGACAATCAGCAATACTTTGTCGAATGCAAAAGACTGGGAGGGACACCGAAAGGATCGAATTAAAAACCAAACTCTAAACGCCTAATAACTGTCTTTTCAAGTTGTTAATTTTTTAAAATTATTCTTAAATTATTTCTTAATTGTATTTCTCATTTTATCATCCATATAGAATAAAAAGTTCACACAATAGTTGAAACAATTTTGTTCAATGTTTTAACATATTAATACTTTCATATAACTTCCATATTTAAATGTCCAGATTAACAGTGCTTAAAAAATTTATGTTAATATAATTTTGGATATAAAACATTGAGTTTCTATTGAATATCATTTTCTGTGAACATTTAGATCTTTTCCGAACATTGCAACGTCAAATTCTATACGGACATGTGTATGTAAAAATATTAAGAGAGAATTATCGAAAATTAAATATTTTATATTTTGTTATATATATTTTTAATGAAAAATATTAAATTTTATTTTTAACGTCTGGATGTCGATTATAAAAATAAGAACTGCGTGAGAACTAGCTATCGCCACATCATGGCTAGATAGTACAACATCAGAACTACCGTGCGCCACACCACGGCTAGATAGCACTACACTAGAGCTAGCTAACGCCTGACTAGTCGATTAAATCGGGTATTAAACTGGAAGAATGTGATGATTTTATGTCTGGCGCTAGTCTGCATGCCATACTAGCTCCTTATCAGGCAGTGGGACAAGTAAGTTAGCGCCAGCCTAGCACCATGGTGATTTTTCTACCAGGGACTATTAATTAATTTTATTAACTGTGAGCGAATGTCTAATTTTTCTGGATTAACATACCGCACAAGAAACGTCATCCATTTTTCATTACAAATATCAGACGTTTCGTCAATAAAAATAGAAAATCTGGTATTTTGAATTATGTTTACCACACGGTTTGTTTCAACGGGACACAACACATTTGAAATAATACTTTTACATTTTGTTCGACCCATAGTCATACTTTTTAATATGTTATAATCTTTTCCTATTTGTTGAAAAAAACTAAAAATATTTGTTGCCGTTTGATGCGAAATATTTTTATCAGCGATCAATGCGGCAAATCGAATTTCTACTGATTTTTTTCGCTCTTCAAATGTCAAAAGTAATTCATCATTTGTTACGTTGTTAGTTTCATTCGTTTTCTTGATTTCTGTATTATTTTTTTCAGATATCCTTCTGTGCGCTTTGGATTCTGAGTGATAATATGTGCGATAAATCACCAATCATAGTTTTTTTTCAAAACAAGCAAAAAAATGAATTTTTATTATGTGACACCTCGCATAGCCATGGCTTAAATTGCTCAATATCTAACCATTGTTGTCGAAATAGATTTTTTTTACGTTTTCTTGTATTTGAACTTACATCGTTATTATTGAATAATGTATCATTCAATGACGTATTTTTTATATGACATGCAGAATTCGCATGACTTGAAACACGAGTATTGCATGAAAAATCTTTATTGCACATAATACAAAGGCTATCATCATTGAAAAAGGCTATCATCATTGGATACTTTACGTATCTAAGATGTGTATTTATAATCACTAAGCCAAGCTTCTGAAAAGCTTCTCTTTGGTTTTTTTCTTAATTGTTCACACATTTTTATGTATAAACAAAACAAAAAATAAAAACAAAAAATATATAATATATAAAAAATATATATATATGAAAAAATATTTTTAAAAATATATTTTTTTACGTGTGAACAAAACAAAACCAAAAATTATAAGACAAAAAGAATAAAAAACAAGGAAAAAAAAAAAAAATATATATATATATATATACAGGGTGTCTGGCAATAATCGCCCCACCGGTCATATACAGGTAGAGGAGGTCAAATCGAGTAGAAAAGTCCTTTACCATTTTTTAATTTTCATAATAAGTACTGAGTAATTAACGAAAAAAGATCGGCGAATCCGCGCGAGTAAAGCGCGCGCGGTGAGAAGGACGTCCCACTGCTACGCGATCACTAGGACACAAGGATCTAGCGTTACGCGCCGCTCGTATGTTGCCATTGTCATTTGTAGAGCGCTCCTCCCAACGCTTCATCGCGCGCCTAGTGATCGCATAGCAGTGGGATGTCCTTCTCGCTGCGCGCGCTTTACTTGCACGGATTCACCAATCTTTTTTCGTTAATTACTTAGTACTTATTACAAAAATCAAAAAATAGTAAAGGACTTTTCTACTCGATTTGACCTCCTCTACCTGTACATGACCGGTGGGGCGATTATTGCCAAACACCCTGTATATATACAGGGTCATCGAAAAGTATCGGACCCCCCTAATATCTTCAGTTAGAATGCATTTTGGAGAAAATGTCCCATAGCAAAGTTGTATGATTTCAAGCGGGGAGTAAGATGATGACCTTGACTTTGACCTTGACCATGTCCTTCAAGGTCATTTTAAGGTCAACCTTATTTTTTAAAATGGAATTCCCTACATTTTATTGCATATTCTTAGAGCTTATCTCGAGAGCTTTCCAAAACACTAAGTTAACAATTTGTTAAGTGGCGTGTGATTCCGGCCAGTTAAGGCAAGAGTGGCGTGTGGGTCCGGCCAGTTTAAGGCAAGAGTGGCGTGTGGGTCCGGCCAGTTAAGGCAAATTTCATTCTAATTGGTCAGCTTGGGCAAAATATTCAATTGTACCAAACAATTCACAACAAATGTTCAACAAATGTTGTAAATTGTTTGGTACAATTGAATATTCTATCCTGTATATAAATAAAAAAATATTTAGGCAAATATACTAAAATAAACTAAATATACTAAAATAAACTAAATTATATTAAAATATATATTATTAAATATATGTTATTAAAACTGTGTTAAATCATTTTTTCGAAAATTGAGTCATTGTTATTACAAGACTCTATACTCCAATTTTTACCCAATGGCAAATGTTTTCAATAAATATTTTTATTTCAATAGATATGTGAATTAATAAGATTAAATCACATTTACCGGTAAAGTGTTGATATATACAGGATGTCCCATTTTAAATTAAGCATATCTCGTCAGGGGAGCCACCAATCCGAAAATAACCCTTAAAAAAGTTGTTGGGTTTGGAGGGGGACATCCAATGTTGACATTGGTTTAACCTAGGGTGTACATGCCAAAGTCATATGGAGGTCAACTTTGTTTTTTTTAAATGGAACACCCTATTTTTGATTCTAAAATCTAATAGCTGGTGTCAAGAGCTTTTCAAAACACTATAATTAAGTTATTTTTCATTAAGTACTTTTCGAGTTATGAGGCTTGAAAGTTACAGCATTTCGACATAAAATACAAAATATCTTGTAAAACATTCAATTTTCGGGAATTTTACCTTAATACTTTTATGCACAAAATAATGAGAGGAATCAATTGATATAAAAAAACACATAGTTGCTTTCAAGAAAAACTATGTAATTTGCAACATGCAACTGCATACTTTTTTTTAAAACCAATGTGTTTTCTTTATACCAATTCATTTGTCTCATTATTTTGTGCATAAAAATGCCGTGCTCCCTCTATCTAGACCTTCTCGGGGCTCCCCCGTAACCTCGGTCCTGTAAAGTTGGAGGATCGATAATTGCTACTATGACAATGTTCAACGCAAGACTCGATACATGACTTTGGTTTCGTATCTTTTTCGGGCTTCCTCTCCACTGTCGAGGTCAACGATTTCTTCCGAAATCCCACGGCGTTCGCTTCTTCTTGACGTTAGTTACACAAGACGATAAATTGGCCATAAAACCTAACGCTAGAATTCTAAGTTTGTCGGTAAATTATTTACAATTTAGATAAGAGCGCGAGACCCGTTGAAGCGGGAGAAATCGCTCCCTCCTCGATCGGGGGAACGCAACTCCAAATTTCGCCTCCTTCGGCCGGGCTACTGCCCTGTGACGGGCGCGACGCAAAGCGTCACGTCACAACACAAATAGACTTTAAAAATTTTTTTTCTTTCTTTGCTTAAAATTTGTACCTTACGCATTGTATTAGTGTATATACTTCAATCTTGGAAAAGGATATATCATTCTGTACAACCAAAAAAAGATTAGTGTTCCTAAAAAATCTAAAATTTCGATAAAACAGGCACTCCAGCATTCTCTTAATGCATTCCAGCTAAACTAACAAAAAAGTAACAAAAAAAAAAATAAACAAATCATGTAATCAAAGTAAGTACGTGGTTATAAAATTATAATAAATAAATTAAAGAACAATTAAACTGTAATAATAATAAATTAAAATTACACAATAACGTAACTCATGTGAGAATAGTGTATCTGAACAACCGATGCCTCTTAAGATTCATACTTAAGATTCATCAAGCGAGGTTTCGCTATAACTACACGCTATTTACATAAACACTATTCATGATGATATACAGGGTGTCCCATTTTAACTTAGACAACGTAATATCTCAACTGATTCAGAAAATTGGAACTTCCAAAGCTGATGCACAGTGGCCAGCCTTTAAATTTAAAAATAAATAGTTGTGGATAAAGAAGGATCGAAGGCCAAAACAGGATCTCAATTGCCAAATTTCTTCTTTAAAAATAAATATGTGACATTGAATTTTGAAGGTAGTGTATGTTCAACCGTGTGCAAAAAAGCGAGGTTTCGCTATAAACTACACGCTATTTACATAAACACTATTCATGATGATATACAGGGTGTCCCATTTTAACTTAGACAACGTAATATCTCAAAAACAATGCGTTATCAAAAAAATGTTTCATATAAAAATTGTAAGGTTTAAAGGAAAAAAAAGATAAGGATATTAGTTTGACCTTGGGTGGAGGTGCTTCGGAGATGTGAAAGTCATCTTCATTTTTTTAAATAGAACTATCCTAATTTTTTTATATAAATTGATTCCTCGCAATATTTATCGTAAAAAGTTATTAGAGGGTAGGATGGTCAAAAATTAAATAGTTTACGAGATATATTTTATACTTTAATTTAACATAATTTTACATAAACTATGCAATATGTCGTTAAATATTTATTTTGCAATTATTTTACTTCAACACTTTTATGCGCAAATTAATGAGAGGAAAGTGAAAAGGTAGACGTCGCCCGCGACATTTCAAGCCGATAAATTTTGTATAATATGTAAAATATTTATATTAAATCATACATCGTTGTATTTTCTTCAAACAGCGCTACAATTTTCCTTACATCAAAATATCCACAATATTATAAAAAAATTATACATACCTCTCCGTTCGTTAACACGAATAGCTTTTGTAAGCAACTATTATGCTCACAATAGAATGCACGTTCAACCATTTAAATATATATTTGTTATGTACTATCTCTTTTAATTTAAAAGATAAAAGGAGGTGGCCACTTTTGGTGGGACACCCTGTATGTTAATATATGTACATAGTTTTTGGCTTATTTTTAAAAGGATAATAAAAATTAAGATTTATCCTCTTTCCTATACTTTAATTATAATAAAAAGCACAAAAATTTATAAATAATAAGGTCTGGCCAAGTTCCAAAAAAGACACGCCAATATGTTTATATTATATTTTAATAATTATCTAAATTTTTTATATATTACCAACATGAAAAGTAACTGATACATTATTCAAGGTGCAAATACAAAATAAACATACATAAAGTATATATAAAATGTATAAACAAAACTCATCAAAATTTGATTGAAAAAAATTTAATTAAAATAACAAAATATTTATTAAAAAATACAAAATATCTACTTATCTATCTTCTAAAATTAAAAAAAAAAACTATTCTTATTTATGTAAATTAAAATTGATTTTTGAAGTTTGATCGAATTAACTTTGATAGTCGTTTAAAAACTAATAATCGAAATATATAGATACATAGATAGAGAAACTTTTATTCTTCATATTATAGTCAAAATTTATTAATATAATTGTAAGTTAAAGTTATACAAAATATAAGTGTAAATGAAAGAAAATAAGATATTTTGATAAGTAATGATTTTTATCTACAATTTAAATTTATTTACACGTTAAATTTATTATGTATTATCTTCGTATCTTTTTTGCTTTTTTTAATCTTACACACCTTAATGCTTGTGACACACGCACTCACACTGGCAAGTGTGCGTATCATTCATGCTTCCAAGAAAACATTCTTACACGCTAATCGCTCTTACATTTTTTCCAAACAAATAGTTTAAGATATTTTATTAAAATATAAATAATTTGAGAAAATGTTTTACAAAAAACGATACAAATTATTTAAAAATTATTTTTTGATAAATTCTATCAAGAAACTTTAATAATGAAAACTTTCTTTTTTACAATAGGATATTATCATGTTAATTATGATATTGCAAATTAGCTAAAACTCGCGCAATACATGAATTCTTTGAAATATGTTGACATTCATGTTCTCAATTGGGCTCGAATCATAGATGATGCGTTTTACTTCTTTATGCATAAACAACCATTGACCTTAGAATACATGGACGGAGCCTATACTGCCAATGAGGACGAAGGGGGTAACGAGATTAGGGGCAAAGAGGGTCTTGAGGAACTACATGCAGATCGGCTCATTTCGGATTGACTCGGTATCATTCGGTTCACAGCTTGTCTATTTTTGTACGATTCAAGTGCATGAGTACGATACGAGTGCGGCGAGTAAAATTACATTTATATCTTACAGAATTAAATAATAAAATGAGTTATTGCATTGCATTTGGTTGCACTAATCGAAGCAGTTTTAAAAGAAAAAATTGGGAACAATTAGAAAAAAAAAATCAAGATAAAAAATTTTTATTTTACTTGTAAGTAAAATATACAAAGTCTACCCTGGTGAAAAATATTCTCAGAATTTTTCATAAAAGTTCAGATTTTTTACAAAAATTTTATAACTTTTTCAGAAAATTTTAAGATTTTTTATATGAATTGGCACACTTTTCAGAAAAGTTCAAAAAAGAAATGAAAATATATGAAAAATATATTATATGAATAAATTCATTATTTCTCATATTTTTCAGATCTGTATATATTAAAGCCCGTGTCCACGATGCAAGAAATTGGTTCGAGTTCTTGGCCCAAAATGGTTGGATTGCTTCAAGAAATGTGTAACCAATTAACTTGCTGTTTTTCCATAAGAACTTCAATTTAATTGGCTATACATTTCTCGGATCAAGAACTTGGACCAATTTATTGCATCGTGGACACAGGCTTTTAGAAATATCAAATATTTTTACAAGTTGAAAAATATACGATTTATCAGCTTTTATTTTTCTACCTTATTTTTGAATGCATTTCATTTAGCAATGTAAAAACGTGTCATTCTATATTTATTTTCTAGTAGATATCGAACATAGAATGTCACGTTAACATACCTATGTGAACTTGGCACCCGACTTTTAATAAATAAAGTTTTAAATAAATAAAATGATAGTACTTCGTTTGTAGTTATTTGTAGTAAAAATATTTTCGTTTGTAGTTCAACCCATTATCAAAAAAAAATGTTTAAAAAATGACTGTCACCCGACTTTAAGATTTTTTAAATCCGCTTCTTCCAAGTGATTCAGAATCGTTTGTAGTTGTTTGTAGTAATTTTCCTTTCGTTTGTAGTCGAATAGTTTAAAAGTTATAACATATTTGCAATAAACAAATAATGTAACTTTGTCAATTTTGAAGATTTTTCAAATCCGCTTTTTCCACGTGATTCAGAATCGTTTGTAGTTGTTTGTAGTAATTTTCCTTTCGTTTGTAGTTAAATAGTTTAAAAGTTATAACGTATTATAATTAACAAATGACGTAATTTCGCGGGAGAGTGAAGAGTGGAGAGTCACTTCTCTCTATACTCATATATGTAATACTCTTATATTGCTGATTGAGTTCGAGAGTTTAAGAAAACATTACAGTGCGGATGATATTTGTTTTTCACTCTGGAGCAGACTGCGTTGTGCGTATTGTACATACCTGTACACATATTCCCTACACTCAAAAAAATATTTCGCTGATGTAGTTAGATTTCTAGATATCGCAACAAGAATGTATCGCTATTTTTCGTATCTGTGAAAACATTGTTTGTCACATACAGAATTTATAGCAGTAATGTTCTAGCAATAGCTTCTGAAAAATTTAGGTACCATTGCTAAATGTTATTCATTGCATGATCTAACACGTGATTGATCTTATATAGATAGGCGCTTTAGAGAAACTTTCTTTTTAAAGTTCACAAACAATACAGATATATATTCTGTTTCTGTCATCTAAACTGATTAAGTAATTACATATGCAATATCACAACAGTTGCTAATCATTTATCTGTTTTAGTTAATTTTTTACACCTAGAAAATTTTAGCTATTATTGCAAGATCATTTTTTTGAGTGGTCCATGGAAAGTAAGCGAGGCTAACAATATAGGAGCGTTATATATATATATGCCTATACTGCATTTTCTCTCCACTGCACATGAGTCGTGCCCCTCCAACTGATACGGAGGAGTATAAATAGGAAGCTCGGCCTGCGAGAGCATTTCTTTCTGCATTCATCTCGTGAGACAATCTCTGCGGAAATTAAAATGCCTCGCAAACCGAGGAAGAGCGTATCTCAGATTTATGAAGCTCTAAAAGAGTTACACTTTCTTTACGAAGATAAGTTTAAACCATATAATGATCCCGTCTGGCAAACTGCGTCAGACATATTAGATGGGTCGATGACGAAATGTTACATATATATGTATATCACACAAAATAGAAATGGCATTTTGGATAAATTATATGGAAAGAATATTGTTGACTCTAATACTTCGAAGAACAATTCGGATCAAAGTATTTATTCAAATTGGTCTATGAATGAATCGAACCACATTTTACCACCATTGCGTGCAGAAATTCACATGTCAAAATGCGAGTGGGATAAGATCGATCCGTGCATTATTTCCTATAAAAATCGCACGTACGAAGTATTAAAGCCTGGGTGGACCGATATTATTTATGAGCATGTATGGAAAGAGTTAAAAATTCCATGTGTTTTCCATTTCAAAAATGCTAAAATTAGTCATATTCCCGGTGATATTTTTTTGAAAATTAAAGGGAGATGCTCAGAATGCAGTACTGAGATTAATATTTATAGCACCGATGAACCGACTGCTGAAGGCATACATTTATATATCTCTACTTATGACACCCGAGATGTTATTCATGTAAAAAAACGACAATTACGAGGAAATAACAGAAAGAATGTTGTAAAAGAAGTGCTTGAAAAATCAACATATACATGGCGTAGAAATAAGGCCAATGAATTGATGGATTTCGGTGATATGGAGCCTGCGAACCTATACTCGGAAAGTGTTCTGCGCAAAGCAAAACAATTGTATCGCGATGAAGAATTAGGAGTTTTGAAAATAAAGGATCCAATCTCTTCTCTAATAGATGTTAAATATAGTTTAGAGTTTGCTGGCTGTATCCAGCAAATAGGAATTGATAAATTTTATACCATTTACTGGAGTCCGGAACAAATATTTTTATTTAAACAATTTATGAAAAACGATAAAACCAGTAGTATAAGTATTGATGCAACTGGGGCTTTAGTAAAGTCGCTTCTGAAACCGGACAGTTCGAAAGCTTCCATATTCTTGTATCAAGCAGTTACAGCATTCAATGGCAAAATATTGCCTATATTTCAAATGTTGTCTGAAAAACATGACACAAATATGTTAACATATTGGATGCGGGAGTGGCTGCGTTCAGGTGTGCCGTGTCCTAAACAAGTAGTGACGGACTATTCATTGGCGCTTCTTAATGCTGTTGCTCTCGCATTTAATAATACCGATCTGCAAAGTTATGTTAACAATTGCATGAGGATGCTCTCGTTACCAACACATAAAACATTAATAGCCTGCATAATATGCATCGATATTGCACATATAATAAAATTAGTGTGTCGATGGCCTTGTTTTATTCATAAACCAGCCAGTGTTAAGGACTTTTTTGTTCGATGTGTTGGTATCTTATCGAAATGTTCCACAATTAACGATTTTAGTCGTATATGTACAGATGTATTGTCTGTATCTTTTTCTAGTTTAGAAGACGTAGAAAATATTAACAACCACTGTTACAGTAGGCTTATTGAAATCATCAAGCTAGATACGAACGTATACAATGATACAGAATCTGATTTATTTGTTACGTTCACGGATTCTGAGGATGATACAGATGTGACATCCGGTAGTAAAATTTATGAATTTTTACAAAATATTGAGAAAAATAGTAGGAAAGAAGACAGTGGAACTCGTCCTAATCCGTATTATTGTCCTGATTTTGGAGTTTGTCTTCTCAAATTGAGCAGACATTTCTTATTGTGGACTGCTGTTATGTCCACAACAGCTGAAAATTTGATTGCGTCTTTTGCTCGTAGCGAGGAATATTTTCGAGAAATAAAAAGTTTGATATTTAAAGGTGCTACATCAAACCGAGTGGACAAATTTGTCATTTTGCATTTGAGATCATTGGCCGGGACGATGAAACTTTTAAATGCACCTAATAATTTTCTATCGCAGCATAAAACTTATTTAGATTATAACAACCTAGCAGCTGTTGAAAAAAAGATATCTCATGATTGCAATGCTTTCAACGATCCCTGTATTCCCAATATTCACAACGAACAGAGTGACATCGCCGATGCGAGTGATGATTGCAGCCTACAACTTAAAAATGAAGAAACTTTTATGGAGATTACAGAACTAAATAAAAATAGCAGTTTACACGTTAACGATACGCTGCAGAATACGGCAAGTAATGCAAATTTCCTAAATGAAATGGAATCATAGAGAGACTTAAATAAAATAAAAAAGCGAGAAAAATATTTAACCGTATGTCCAGAGGTCGAAAATTTACATAAATGACCCAAATGCAATAGCGTTGCACCTTTATTAATAAATGGTAATGCTTTGCCTCCAGTTAGAGTAAATAATAAACGCATGATGGTTAAAAACACATGTCCTTTCGATGCGATTGCACAATGCATTATTGGCGGCTATAGCGAATGGTCCGAATACAATAAATATGTAGAGCAATCTTGTAATTCAATTTTAACATTGATTAAAAACATAAGCATGGGAGGAATTACACAAAAAGTATATCGTGAAAGAGCTGAAATAATGAATCGTACTGTCTCTTCGAAGGACAATGTTGTAGATTGTGCCATGAATGTGTCCTCTTTGATATCTAAATTAATGCATGATGTGCCATCATTAGAATATACATGTGATTGCAACGATTGTGAATTCCAAAAAAAAAAATATAATTCCTGTATTAAATGTGAATACCATTCCATTGTACAAACAGGGTATAAGAGGATTGCAAGAAGCAGTACATCAATGCTACAAAATAAAAAATCCTATTTGTGATCGTTGCAAAGGCTCCAAAGTCAATTCGACTAACATTGGCGGAGAGCATATATTCATAGATACTGAATGCCTTGAAAATGAATTATTGGCCTCACGACTTGGATATCCAGACTCGTCTAAACAATTTACGTTGGCTGAACTATCCACCAAATTGTATTTTTTTGAAATGCAATATAAACTTGTCGCAGCTATAATATATATTCCAGGTGAAATTATAGGCCATTATCTTACAAATGTACGTAAAATAACTGGTAGATGGCAAAAGTATGATGATCTCTCAACGAATAGAAAACCGTGTCTTATAAGCAATCGTGAACTTCTCCAAAAAAAGAGCATACATATATTATATTATGTTAAAAGCCAAAACCAGACCCAAATTTAAGATTAAAATATCCACATGGTTTATTGATCCATATAAGTTATTAACATATTTATTTTAACTTTGATTTTTTAAATTTATGTTTAACTATTTTATTTTATGTGTTTAATACGTTTTTATGTGTTTTTTATATGTTTAAGTATCTTTTGTTTTTATCTATTAATTTAGATATCAAAGAGGACACATTCATGGCACAATCTATAACATTGTCCTTCGAAGAGACAATACGATTCATTATTTCAGCTCTTTCACGATATACTTTCTATGTAATTCCTCCCATGCTTATGTTTCTAATCAATATTAAAATTGAATTACAAGATTGCTCTACATATTTGTTATTGATAATTCAGCCAACGTTAATTGAAAATAAAAATTTAAAAATACAAAAAAAAGAAACAAAAAATTTAATATTAAAAAAATGTTAACTGCACACACACACACACACACGCACACGTGCGCGTGCGCGCGCAAGCACACTCACATGTGATTTATTAATTAATATAAATTATTAACATTTATTTTTATTTATGTTCGAGTATTTTATCTTATGTTTTTATATGTTTAAGTTCTTTCTGTTTTTATCCGAAAAAGATTCTTTTGGATTTTTTATTAATAAAATTAAAATTTTTACTTTTGGTTTTAAAACCTTTTATAGTATAGTATAGCGTATTTTAAGTAGTTAAAAAATTAAGCGTATTAAAAATAGTTAAAAAACCTACTAATATATCAAAAAATTTAAAAATACAAAAAAAAGAAACAAAAAATTTAATATTAAAAAAATGTTAACTGCACACACACACACACACACACGCACACGTGCGCGTGCGCGCGCACGCACACTCATATGTGGTTTTTTAATTAATATAAGTTATTAACATTTATTTTCATTTATGTTCGAGTATTTTATCTTATATGTTTTTATATGTTTAAGTTCTTTCTGTTTTTATCCGAAAAAGATTCTTTCGGATTTCTTATTAATAAAATTAAAATTTTTATTTTTGGTTTTAAAACCTTTTATAGTATAGTATAGCGTATTTTAAGTAGTTAAAAAATTAAGCGTATTGAAAATAGTTAAAAAAACCTACTAATATATCAATAACCTTTAAAATACAAAAAAAACAAAAAATTTAAAATAAAAAATTGTTAACTGCACACATACACACAGAGCGCACGCACAGAGAAAAAGTTTATACATAAAAATGGTTTGAAACAATTACAAACCGGATAACTCCGACATATCCAGAAACATGTTAACCGGTTCATTGCAAGGTCTTTAAGTATATTTAACATATCTTAAAAAGTGGCGAAGTATGTATTTTCTCTATCCGTTTTACTACTGTAACTTCTCAACAGTGCAACTACAAACAAAAGGAAAATTACTACAAACAACTACAAACGAATCCGAATCACGTGGAAAAAGCGGATTTGAAAAATCTTTAAAATTGTCAAAGTTACATTATTTGTTTATTGCAAATATTTTGTAACTTTTAAACTATTTAACTACAAACGAAAGGAAAATCACTACAAACAACTACAAACGATTCCGAATCACGTGGAAAAAGCGGATTTGAAAAATCTTCAAAATTGACAAAGTTACATTATTTGTTTATTGCAAATATGTTATAACTTTTAAACTATTCAACTACAAACGAAAAGAAAATTACTACAAACAACTACAAACGATTCTGAATCACGTGGAAGAAGCGGATTTGAAAAATTTTAAAGTCGGGTGACAGTCATTTTTTAAACATTTTTTTTTTGATAATGGGTTGAACTACAAACGAAAATATTTTTACTACAAACAACTACAAACAAAATACTATCATTTTACTTATTTAAAACTTTATTTATTAAAAGTCGGGTGCCAAGTTTACATAGGTCGTTAACATACATGTTAATACATGTTTTATTCTGTGTTTGACATCCAATGAAAAAGATAGAATAGAAATATATACTTGCGTTAATTTGTACCGTTAAATAAAATGTACTTAAAAGCAGGACAAAATATGGAAGCTGATAAATTGTAAATTTTTTTTAGAAATATTCCGTTAAATAGAATACAGAAATATGTACCTTATTACAACACATACTCGCATACATATACATTTAAAAATTCTATAAAAAATATACAGGGTGTCTGGCAATAATCGCCCCACCGGTCATGTACAGGTAGAGGAGGTCAAATCGAGTAGAAAAGTCCTTTACCATTTTTTGATTTTTGTAATAAGTACTAAGTAATTAACGAAAAAAGATTGGTGAATCCGTGCAAGTAAAGCGCGCGCAGCGAGAAGGACATCCCACTGCTATGCGATCACTAGGCGCGCGATGAAGCGTTGGGAGGAGCGCTCTACAAATGACAATGGCAACATACGAGCGGCGCGTAACGCTAGATCCTTGTGTCCTAGTGATCGCGTAGCAGTGGGACGTCCTTCTCACCGCGCGCGCTTTACTCGCGCGGATTCGCCGATCTTTTTTCGTTAATTACTCAGTACTTATTATGAAAATTAAAAAATGGTAAAGGACTTTTTTACTCGATTTGACCTCCTCTACCTGTATATGACCGGTGGGGCGATTATTGCCAGACACCCTGTATATATTTGACATGTTTTAAACATATATTCAATGCCATTGACATTATCGTCGTTTGCCTCGGATGCTTAAGAAACATCAATTTTTTCACAATGTTTCTCTTTCGTATTATTAAAAATTTTATTTTTATCAAAGTCTGATATTTCCTTTCGTCAACGCCATTGTTGAGATCGAGAAAGATCAATATATTTTTTACGCTTCGGCATAATTTTGGCCGTTCTAAAACTTTAATGTTAACAAATCATTAATCATCGATTATTGATAAGCAAATATTTTAAATAACAAATATAAAACTAAATGTAAATTTTTTTTAAATATTTGCTATTATCGATTCAATAACTTCAATGTTAATAAATTTATAATAGCAAATATTTTAGAAAACCAAAATAAAGTTTAATGTAAATAAGACTTTTTAAAAATATTTTCTCGTTTTTTAAACAGAATTGTTTTCTTTTAAAACGTATGGTTTGAAACACACAAAGTGTCATGCGAAAGACTATAGCGCTAAAATAAAGCTAAATATATTAACGTTATATAAACTTATGTATTTAAAATTTTTTTAACTGAAGGAATAATCGCCAATAAATATTGTATGCCAAAATCATGCCAAAACAGTAGAGTAAAAAAATTAAGTTAGCTTATTGTGACATTTGATATTATTAATATAACATGTTATTTATTGCATAAATCTAATATTTATCATCAATATTTATTTATCCATATTTAAGGTAAATGTTTTAATAGCCGGACATCTAACGATTAATATAAATTTGATTAATTTTTATAAATATTTACTGTTTTTAATTATCTAATTATGTAACCAATTGAGAAACAAACTATAGCTTGCTAATATGTAGATTTGATGCCAAAAAGTATGTATTATATTTTTATGTATTATATTTTATTGTATATATTATATTTATTGTTCTTAAACTGTTTATCTTGAACGACATTTACTTAGAGATCCATATTATTAACTTGTTAACATTACTTTATTTTGCTGAATTGTTTAATTGTAAATATGATATTTCTTTGATAAAGATTTGTTGAAAAATTGTCTACGTTAACATGTAAGAAATATATATTGTTGTCGCAGATGGACAATACTCTTTGATGGTTATATCCTGAGGAGCTTAAAGGTTAGAAAATGTACAGATTTAGTTATTTCAAAAAATCTTCGTAACAAAAAAAATTTGATTAAATAATGTTTAGCTGTTTGTAAATTTGTAAAGGTATATATTATTTATCATATCAGATTAATCTTCGCTTAATAGGAATTAAAAGTCTTGAATATCAAATCTAGTATACATTCTCCTTCTCCGAGGAACATCCCTGATCATAAGAGTAACGTAATACTTTACAGTCATAATGTGTGTGACTGTGAGGAGTAAACCATTATCAATTACAACAGCAAAAACTAAGTTTCGGACAAAATTTTGCAAGAGGAAAAACCGTTTTCGAAATCGTTCAAAGATATGATATTTCAAGGACATCAGGTTTTTTTTAATCACTTTGTAAGTTCACTTTGTAATAAAGAAAGTTAAAATAAATTTATATATGTATAAATATACATACATATCTTTTATAAATAACAATAAAAAATTAAAATTTATATTACTTACCAATTTTTAGAAAAAGATGGAAAAAATATTGAGTGAAATTCTGTATACAATCGGATATTTTGCACAACAATACGAAAGTGATCTCACCGAATGTTTAAAAGAGGAAACCGTAAAATGAGCATGTATTATTAACAAGAATGTAGAGAAGTAGCCAATATGCAAATGACAAGAGATCTACATTCTGACAGTGGCATGTAAGATATTGTACAGCCACAATATTTATATAAACAATTTCTGTTGCTTTATGTATACTTATATTCTACACATCAAATACTGTACAAGATGAATTATTTTATTATAAAATAAACTAAATTTTTGTACGAAATACTTTTTTCTGGTACCGCAGCTCTGTAACGCAATCGGAATGGAAAGGATGGATGTATTGTAATGGTCTGGTGTCAGCGAACAGCACCATTTGGTACGCTGTATGGTACAAATGGACAACAACACCTAATGATATGAAATTTTTAGAATATTTAACTTGCATTAAAGATCCTGGAGTCATTTTTAATTATTTACTGCTGAATTCAATTAATAATTTTTTATTACAACACAACAATACACGTGCTCACATATTTCTTTTTATCATTGCAAGGCATGCAAGAAACGATATAGTTTGCAATTTGATATTGCAAAATCTCAAAAATACTACAATTATGTTTACCTCCAACACGTAACAATAATTTTTTTATAATTATATCTCTATATTTAAATATATATAAATATTCAAATTTAAATATATGTATATATATATATATATATATACATACATATACATACATATACACACTAGCGGATCCTGATGTCGATAATAGGGGAGGTTTTGACTTGCTTTAATGCATTTTTTATCAAGATTCTTGAAACGGATCCAGCAAAATAAATTTTTTTTAACTTGGAAGGGGGGGTTAAACCCCCCTCCCCCCAGGATCCACCAGTGCATATACATATATATTTTTTATATTTATTTTATTTCTTATATTTTTTATAATTATAATTTTTATCCACCCGCGTCTTTTTTAGGCTTATTGCCTTTTTGAATAATAATATTTATTACTTTACTTTTTCGCAGGCCAGCCGGCATAATTGCAACATTAATTGTTATTATTACGCACCAACATGCTGTAGAGCAATTGGCTAAGGTAAATTTTTCTGACTTAAATAACACTTATTTCTTAATTACTTAATATTGAGCTTATTTATATTTGATTTTTTTGTACATGACATATCCGATCCAATTACCTTTAACGCAGCAATTAATGCACTCATAAACTGTACTGCGCAAAAATTTTAGGTTTATTGATATTGTCGAAATAATTTGTTCTAGGTACTTGAATTTGTGAAAGTTAATTTGAGAGAAGAGAGATTAGTGGATGCTGTTCAAAAAAAAAAAAAAAAATAAAAAACGAAGAGACGACTACACAAGAAAAATCATAAACTATGGATCCATCGGTTTTCGTCGGTTTAAATAATATTTATTTAATTTAATTATTCCTTCTAACACTGCAAATTTTTGTTGAACCAAATATTTGCCTTCTTTGATTTTTAATAAAGAAGTTATAGAAAGTTGCTTTACAACTGAAAGTGCCTTATAGTCAATGATGAGAACAGAATCGGCTCCGAAATACAAAATATATCTGTGAAAGTGTAATGTAATTTAAAAAAAAATAATTTTTTTTAAGTATAAAATAATATGAAATAAAATATTTTGAATGTTTGTATGCTTATGTCAAAAAATTTTAAATATCAGGAGTAGTAGAAAAAATAATATTAATATTTGCGTGTAATTGTTTATATGGATGGTCTAAAAGCAGAGCTGTCATAAATAAATTAAAACGTGTTTCTATCTTAATGATATCATATTATACCCTGGTAGAAAGTGCCACGCTAGATCCTGATGTCTAGCTAGCTCCTATCTTGACTGTCATGTTGTATCCCTATTTAATATAATAAATTTAGTTTTGAAGTGGCGCGAATCAGCGTCAAGCTATTTCTAACGAGGTGCTAGAAATATACTATGTTAATAATGTCTAATTAGAAGTAGTCTGGCGCTAGTTTTCCAGACTACTTCTAGTCAGGGCTATTCAAGGCTGGGAAAAGATCATTTCTGACATGAAATATGACATTTCTGGCATAAAATATGACATTCGGAATTAGTTAGGCTAGGAATCGAGAGATTTATGTACTGCAGTCTGCAAATATATCTAAATAATCTAGACGTTTTAAAATGGATAAAAATTTGAAATTATTCTCTGCGAGATACAGAGCTTCCAAATATAGAAATACTTTAAAATTGAAAAGACACATTAAACAAATTAGTATTAATAGGCAAAACAAAAAATTGAGGAGCGGCGTGGAATCAAAAATAAAAGAGCATTGTGGCAATTCCAATGATTTAAGAAAAGAACCTGTATTTGACACCCAAGAATCTATTTCAGTTTCTGAAAATAAAATTAATAATCAAGACACTAATAGTGATGATTCTAGTGAGTGTAACAACGATGAGATATATGAAGAAAACGAAGATAATGATGTTAATGATCCTGAGACTCACGTAGAAACTGAACCCACTGATGCAGACAAAGAAAAAAAATTAAGAGCATGGGCTTTAGAATGTCAAGTTCCGCAATCAACTTTAGATAAGTTGTTAAATATTTTTCGGACTAGGTTAATGCCTTCATTGCCAAAATCCGCAAAAACCTTTTTGCAGACAAATACTGCAACATACAAAATAATTACAATGACAGATTCTGACGGCACTGAGGGACAATTTACTTACTTTGGTATTAAACAAGGCCTACAGTCTTGTGTAAATAACGATATACATAACAGCAATACTTTAAATTTAATTATTAATATCGATGGCATAAAACTATTTAAATCTAGTGCAAAAGTTGTATGACCTATACTCGTAAAAGTTTACTTTGAACCTGACGTTTATTCTCCATTTGTCACAGCATTATACTCAGGAAATCATAAACCGAAGGATGTAGAAGAATTTTTATGTCAATTTATTTTAGAAATTAACGATCTTAAGCATAGTGGCATAGATATTAACGGTAAACAATATGAAGTAAAAATCAAATGTTTTGTATGTGATACACCGGCTCGATCATTCTTGAAAGGTATAAAAGGACACAATGCTAAATATGGCTGTGAACGGTGTACAATTGAAGGAATAAAAATTAATAATACAATGACATATACATAACCAAAGATAATTGTGAAAAACGAACTGACGAAACTTTCAGAAATTTCAACGATATCGAACATCACACAATTGTTTCTCCGCTTGTATTAATACAGCCATCATTGAATATGATAGATCAATTTATTCTCGACTCAATGCATCTTTGTTTTTTAGGAGTCATGAAAAAAATATTGGATGCGTTGATGTCTAATGATTTAAATGTTAAATTAAGTCAAGAGCAGAGAAGCGAATTATGCAAGAAAATGGAAATTATAAAACACCAGCAGCCAATCGAGTTTGACCGAAAAATTAGACCTGTATCGTGCCATTTAAATTATAAAGTAACTGATTATAGATTTATTTTATTATTCGGCGGGCCAATTCTATTTAAAGATATTCTTGATAAAAATATGTACAAGCATTTTCTTCTTTTACATGTAGCATGTCGAATGTTATGTTCAAAAAATGCTTTAAACTATGTCGATTACGCCAGAGATCTGTTGCAAAAGTTCATTTTAATATCAAAAGAACTGTATGGTCCAGAATTTGTGGTAATGAACGTACACAGCCTTCAACATATACCAGACGACGTACAGAATATGCAATGTAACTTAAATTACATAACTGCGTTTCCGTTTGAAATTTTTTTAGGAAAAATAAAAAACACATTACGTTCACCACACAATGTTGCTCCTCAATTAGCTCGAAGAATGCACGAAAAAAAATTATGTCTTAATGAAAAACCGTCTCTCCCTTCAATAGAAATTCTACAACAGACTAATGGAGAAATAAAAAAATTAAAATATAAACAAATAACCATTACAACAAAATCACCCGACAATACTGTTATTTTAAACAATAAAAATATTTGTCGTATAAAAAAAATATATGTCACAGATGGTATTTTTAAAGCAAACGTCGACATTATGAAAGTAAAGGATTTCGTGTACACATATCCGTGTAATTCTGCAAATGTAGATATTTATGAATTAAATCCTAAACCAGCATCAACAGACAAATCAATTTTAATTAATACAATTTCAACAAAATTAATGATTTTAAAACCAAATAAAGAAAATACAAAAGTCTTTGCTTTGGAACTTTTGCATTAATATAAAAGCGAATATTTAAGTTTACAATTGGCTTAGTGTGATGTGGTGCGGTGATAAGTGCAGTGTGCAAAACATGAAAATATGGATTCAAATAGAAAGGTTTATAACAATGTAGTGTGGTTGGCAGTGATAGTCGTGTAGAAGCTTGCAATTTCCAAACTTTTGCACTCTAAGCCACTACACAAAGCAAATGCTTTGTGTATACCGCAGGCTAACGTCTGCAGAATTCGAACTGAAGAAAATAGTGTCTATCTAATGTCAAAATAGACGGTGTCAATATTCATGTGTGAATGTCGACAATGTTGTCATAGAAACGCTACCAAGGCTCGAGAAACAAAAAACGTTGCAGAAAACACGAGCACGAACAAGATGGCAGGACTACTGAACGAAAAGTATTTACAAGATTGAACATCGCTATTGATAAAAATCGAATTTTCACAGTAAGTGATATTGTAACATAGCCAGTGACATAATTTTTCTACAGGTTGCTGGGTATATTTAAATTTGTTTATCTTATATTTATAGATGTCTGACACTAGTGATAGTGACGACGAAAGTCGTCCATACGTGATCGTCCAATTCGTGACAAGAGGAAGAAAAGGGTCCATAAAACAACTGGACATTGTGCCAAGAAATTGGCTCGACTGGAACGCGAAGACAAAAAAAATAAAATGTAAATTTCTTCCGCCACCATACACTGAGAGAGATTCCGAACTGTTACATAACATTGTAAAGAATTTAGACACTGCACCAACATCATGGCCGGAGTACACCGTGGAAATTAAAGCACATGGAAGTATGAATTTATGTAATTTTACTATTAATTATATAAGAAGTTAATACTGTAAAATATTACCAAATTTTTATTATTGTTATTATTGTAATAAACTTATTACAGAAACGTATGCCGATGCTCTGCTTAGATTACAATTATTAAATGACAAGGAATTTGCTTTTACAAGTAATTCAAATGAAGATCAAAATGAAAAATCAAAGAAAGTAGAAAATTCAATTCGCAAAAAAAAACTTTTAAAAAATGAAGAACAGATAAACGAACTATTCAATTCTGTCACGACAGTGGAAGAATTTCTTCACGAGGATCGTCTTCCAAACGAATGTATTTGTAAAATGTGTATTTAAAGCATAATTAATAGGATGAGATGTATTAATAATCTATTTTTATATTCAATAATAATTTATAATTATTAATTATTTTTAACATTTTCAGCTTTTAAAATATTAAAAAAGACTGGCGAAAAATCATATGCAGAAAAAATTGGTTCTTCCAAATTATCTAGCTCATCTAAATGTACTTTGTGATTGTCTAAGTTTAATAATTAATGTATCTATTTAAATTTTTACCGCATATAATTACATTTTCTTATTTTTTTAGGCGAAAATTTATCAAAAAGACTTGAGAAAAAGAATAAATGCACGGACGAATCTGCAATATGTGATACCTTATTCGAAGGTAACTTTATTTGAATGCATATGTATCATATAATTCAATTATGTATGTTACTTTTTTATTATTGCCACTACATTTACATCAATTGCTCTACATAACTATATATTATTATATTTTTATACATTACAATCCACAACGCCTGCAACATAATTAAAAATTTTTTATAATTTTATACAACATAATTTAACATTCATTTTGGTATAAAAATCATTTGATGTTGATGAATATAGTAATTCTTCCTGCTCAGTCTATTTGTTTAAGAATAATATTTTAAAATTGATTATATTGCATAATTAGTTAAATAATATATTTAATTTTCTTTACTATACGTATTATTTTAATTGTTGTAATATACAGATGAGAAATCTAATGAAGTTTGTAAAAAATGCTAGTAATTCTCAAATTAATTCACTTGAACAAACATCATTTTTCTGTGTTTACATTCGTAATTAAATACTTTGCATCATTTATTATAATTTTACACATTATTATTTTTATAATTATTTTCCAGATGAGTGTATGTCACAGCAAACCAACGACAAAAATTACACTGCAATGAAAAATGATTCTTATGAAGAATCTAGTAAAGATAAACATGACAAAGGTAATTTATAAAATTTCTTATTTATATTCGTTTACATTCAGATTAGATTTGTTCACAACATTAAATGTTGATATTCTTAATTATCTTGAATTACAGAAGTAAATGGCAAATGAGAAATCGTATAATTATAAATAATAAAATACGTTTCAATGATTTCATAATGATGAAATGTTTCTTTATAGAATACATTATTTACGAATTCTTTAATTTTATGGTGTATTTTTTTCAGATGAAAAATTCTATGACTTGGACTTGTTTTCAAATAATTTAGGTATGGTATTTTTAGATAAACTTATACTATATATTTCTTGACTAATTTTTACTAGAAGTTTGTATATTTTTCAGATCAACAGTGCCAGGAGGAAAATGTCTTACTGTTTGAAAATGAAATACCCGTCATATCAACTATTCCGAATATTTTAACAAACCAGCTAAACGAGGGTTCCGCTGATGTTATACAACAGTTGAAATCTGCGATTGAAATAAATGATACAAGTTAGTTGAAATTATAAACGCAATCGAAATTTTCCACACACACACACACACATATATATATATATATATATATATAATTTTTTATGTATATATGTTTCGAAATTTTTTAAAATAAATTTTTATTTACAAAAAATAAATTTGCTACTTTCAAAAGTAGAAAATATCGCATTTGATATAAAAAAAATAAAAAGTGTTCTGATTAATCAAACGGCTGCTTGTAATTTAACACAAAATTAAAAATGGAAAATTTTTGTTCTGAATTTGTAAGTGCTTCTGGTATAAGTATAATAAATCTGGTATAAGTATAATTAAAATGTGTGTAGTATGTGTGCGTGTGTGTGTGTATGTAAAATATAATAACAGTTCTTTGATAGTGTTTTGCATAGTCTAACAATTTCTATGTTTATATTTTCAGTGTGCTTATTTACGTCAGTACATCGATGTAGATCAAACATTATCGAAAAACATTAGCAACAAATTAAAAATAATTATGTCAAGAGAGATTGCATTAAAATACACGGCAATTAAAGAGATAAACGGGAAAAAAGTTTTCAAAAGAACTCGTCTGTATCAGTATATTGAAGGTAAAATAACTATATTATTTAATTATTATCAGTAAGTAACTGAACTCATACCGTGTATGTGCATAATTTATTATTTCTATTTACAATTATTTCAGACATATATATCGGATTAAATATAAAGGGAGAATATATTAAAGAATCCCACATTTTGAAGACAATCAGCAATACTTTGTCGAATGCAAAAGACTGGGAGGGACACCGAAAGGATCGAATTAAAAACCAAACTCTAAACGCCTAATAACTGTCTTTTCAAGTTGTTAATTTTTAAAATTATTCTTAAATTATTTCTTAATTGTATTTCTCATTTTATCATCCATATAGAATAAAAAGTTCACACAATAGTTGAAACAATTTTGTTCAATGTTTTAACATATTAATACTTTCATATAACTTCCATATTTAAATGTCCAGATTAACAGTGCTTAAAAAATTTATGTTAATATAATTTTGGATATAAAACATTGAGTTTCTATTGAATATCATTTTCTGTGAACATTTAGATCTTTTCCGAACATTGCAACGTCAAATTCTATACGGACATGTGTATGTAAAAATATTAAGAGAGAATTATCGAAAATTAAATATTTTATATTTTGTTATATATATTTTTAATGAAAAATATTAAATTTTATTTTTAACGTCTGGATGTCGATTATAAAAATAAGAACTGCGTGAGAACTAGCTATCGCCACATCATGGCTAGATAGTACAACATCAGAACTACCGTGCGCCACACCACGGCTAGATAGCACTACACTAGAGCTAGCTAACGCCTGACTAGTCGATTAAATCGGGTATTAAACTGGAAGAATGTGATGATTTTATGTCTGGCGCTAGTCTGCATGCCATACTAGCTCCTTATCAGGCAGTGGGACAAGTAAGTTAGCGCCAGCCTAGCACCATGGTGATTTTTCTACCAGGGATAAGCGTTGTATCTATTATAATATATTGATATCATATTTTAAGCAATTTTTTACTATTGGCAATTGCCGATATGCCGAACTTACAATTTCTTTAGTTAATCTTCATTTCTTTGTAATGAAAGCACATCTAGGTTTCGCCTAGAAAATATTGCAGTTTTTCCGAAAACGATTTTTTTACGATTAATTTATAAAGGAGCAGCCATGTAATAGAAATTTTTAATAGATATGATAGAAATTATTACAAATTTATGATACGAAAATTTGTTTTGTGCATTTTTAATTTTTTTTTTTTATATATAATTTTATTGCTTCCACAAAACGTAAAAACTATCAATGTAAAACATTAATATTATTTAGATAAAACTCAATTATTTATTTTCAGTTTAGTAAATCTCTCATATTGCATTGCTGTATATTGTACAAATTTGTATCATTACATTTGTAATCTTAAATGTCTAACTGCATAATAACTAAATACATTTTTACACGCAAAATTAATTTTCTATTTATTTATAAGTATTTTATTTTAATAATTTTGTTTATCAGTAGCTAAAAACTTTACAATTTCGGTTTCTATACGCACACTTAACTGACAATGAATTTTAATTTCTGTGCTCTTCTAGCGTCGAGTAAAGTGTTTTCCTGTTGGGTGACCTCTTAGCAACTGTTTGCGTGACATAACATATATATTATATCAGTTACGAATATGCTTCTTAGTCTTCAGAGTCTTCTCGGAGGTAACAGTGAATCGTAGTTTAATTTATATACCGTTGGCATTCACGATTTGTTTGTAAGGTGATGTTAACTGTATAATTATTACAAAATTGTAAATTTTCACATAGCATTGCATTTTAATTGACGATTTTAATATTATATGTAGGTAAGTGACGGTATATAATATTTCTATTTCAAAATATAGAAAAATTTATAGAACACGATAAATACAACTTTATTTTCTCAAATCTCTCACTGAATAAGTAACTGTGTCACTTATTTCTTTTTAATTTTACATTTTTTATCTTGTACAGTATGAGTCTCTTTATGTGTAATGATTAATCACTATTTCTGCGAAGTGATAATTAATCTTGTGTGCGCAGCTTGCTTGCTTGCGTGTATTTGAGAGATAGATATCATAATTAATTAGAAACATAATAATTTAATATTTTAATGTTTCTCGACTTATTAACACTTTCAGTTATAATTTCGTCTTTGTTTTTTTTTGTATTTCAATAGGCATTTTTAAATATTTAATATGTCTTTGATAACACTCTTTGAACTTATTCATATACAATATTACTATCTTTTTAAACACTATCAGACATATTTTATGAATTTTATTTTTTTCACTTTATGTTTTTTTCACTTAATGCGTTACACTGAAAGAAAAGAACAATAGCAGTAACCACAATCAATGGTGTTTTCTGGCGTCAAATATTATTCTAAATGTTCTATAATATCTATATAATTGACTATAAGTTTGGCAATACTGTACATATAAAATTATTATTGCTAACATTAGGCTAACAATTCCTATAAAATTAAAAATCAAAATTACAATCATAGTACCATAGTCCAAGCTATTAAAGTCGAAAATATCACACACTTTTCTTTCAGTGTTTCATGATTTTTTTCTATATCTTTTTTGTGAAAATATTGTGTAAATATTTATAATGTGTAAATTATTATGTGTCTTTTTCTGTTATGTATATTTACTAATCTGTATTAGCGTTTTGTCGCGCTTTGTTTCTCTCGCAATTTCTACCGCATTTAGAGTTTCGATGCTTTCTTGCACATAATTTATCGCAGTGAACTCATCTTCGAACACTGGTATTACATCGTTTATCGGAAGTCTCGAAAATGCGTCACAATTACCGTTTTGCTTTGATTGAATATATTCTACTTTATATGAGAATCTTGATAAAAAATAAGCCCATCTCTGCAATCTGCTTGCTATCGTTAATGGAATTTTCTGTTTCTGGCCAAAAATGAATATCAAAGGTTTATGATCAGTTTTTAAAATAATATTTTTTCCGTATACATAATTGTAGAACTTTTTAAAAATACAATTGCACTTGCTTCCTTATCAATTGGTGCACGATGCAGCTCCTTTTCCGGAATGATTTTAGACGCGTAAGCTATTGGTTTTTCGCTACCGTCTGCGTATTGATGTGACAAAATCGCTGATAATCCGTACGCTGAAGCATCGCATGCTAAGATAATTTTCTCTTTCAAATCATAATGCGCCAACACTTTTGGAGATGTTAATTCAGTTTTTGTCCATTCGAATGCTTTATCGCAACTTTTCGTCCATACGAATTTATTTCCCTTTGCGCACTCATATAGAGGTTTTAGCATTTTTGCTCTATTGGGGAGAAATCTTGCATAATACGTAATTAATCTTATAAAAGATTGTAATTGTTTAAGATTTCTTGGCTTCGGTGCCTTAATCATCGCTCTTACTTTAGTCATTGATTTATGCAAGCCCTTTTTATCAATCACGAATCCGAGAATATCTAGTCTTTCCTTAAAGAATTTGCATTTCTTTATATTTACTTTAAGACCACAATTTTCGAGACGGTTAAATACTTCTTTTAACGTTTGAAAGTGCTCTTTATCGGTTGCTCCGGTGCAAAATATATTATCTAAATATGGAAATATACGCGCTCCATCAAAGCAGCTAATTATTGAAAAAGAGTAAACTTTACGGAATTTTATATTTCAATTCATTGTCAAGTCAAGAGGGTAGAGTCGGAGTGAATATACATATAAATTAAGAACTGTGTGTTGCAAATGTACAATGTGTTTTATTGTCAACAAATATTTTTTTCAGAATTTTTGTTTTGTTTTATAAAGAAAACTAAATATGATATTCCGAAAACTTTTAACAAATGTCGAAATAATGTTAATCGCTACAATAGCACTTTGCATTGCTATCAATACCGAAAATGACACTACAGTTGGTTATCATTTACCGGATTACATAATACCATTGCATTACGATGCCAATATAAGATTTAACTACGAAACAAATGATATTATTGGTGAATGTAATATAACTATAAACATTAATCATCAAACAGAAAATATAACTCTGTATCCAGTGACTTTCGCTATAATAAAAATAGTTTTGTATGACAACCTTCTTAGTCAAAAAGTTTACGTTCCAAAGTATTCGTTTAATGAATTAAACATGTTTATGATCGATTTTACCAAGACGCCAAAACTGCACAAATTTTTACCACCCGGAAGATACATTTTAATGATAGCATATATGAGTCACCTAAATAATAATGAAGAATACTTTATACAATCTTTATTCTCCGATAAAACACTGGACAACATGTAAGTTAAAAAAGTATTTGAAGCAAAATTATAGTATAAAGAATATTTACTAATGTTCTTTTCAAAATATATTTACCTATTAAGTACATGACATAAGTCATTAACCAAAAGACATTCCGAGAATTGCTTATTACATAAAATAGTCACAATAGTGCTGAAATATAATCAATATTTTCAAAATTGTCGATTTTTTGATGTAGATATAAGTGTTATACGTTCTCTCTCATAAAATTCTGTACAATGTTATAAACTATCATTCAATTTTTTAAATACCCAATACTTCTATCCTTAGTCGATCCTTGAGTATAATTTTATTTAAAATTTTATATTTACCATATTATTAAAATATAATAGGTTAATAAAGACAGGCGTTGATATAATGACCGCTCGACAACTATTCCCATGTTGGGACGATATTGCACTTAATTCGACCTTTAAACTTTCCATCAAGCATCATAAAAAATATTCAGTTTTATCAAATATGCCTGTACAAACGACAAAAAATGATGACATACGTGACATGATGTGGACACATTTTGAAAAATCACCTTCAATGTTCATTCAACATATAAAAGTTGTGATAACCACATTCACTAATATTTCTACTTCGGTTGCAAACGTCACATTTTGGGGTAGAAAAAACGTGACATACTATTTACAATTAGCGGAATCCATTGCGCAACAAGTCCTATACTTTTTGAAACGTGAAAATACTATAAACAAATTACCAAAAATAGACTATGTTGTACTTTGGGATACTCAACACGATACTCAACACATTGTGACATCGGGACTAATTTTACAAAGGTAATATTCAAAACTAAAATAAATTAATCAAAAGTAATTATTAAATAAAAAATGTAAAATTATCGAATAATGTAATTTTAAAACTGAAAGATATACATATTTTTATGTCACAATGTATAAATTAGGAAATAGTTGAAACCTATAGATTTTTACTTGCGTCGTATTAAAAAGATATCATTATCTTCAGTTTAGATCAAAATTTGAAATAATTATTTATTATGTCAAATCAGACATTAACTTTGCTTCAGTTTTAAAAGCATGCAAAATAACTGTGCGATTTAAGTTGCACAAATAAATCGACTGTTATAAAATCATTTATTATATCAGTCATTTCATCGGAACTCATCAGAGTTCTTGTTTTTCAAATTTTAATGTCTTTTCTATTTGTGAAAATATTTGTGCAAAATTTTTCTTTTCTAACGTTTTGACATAAAGTCTGTATGTGACTGTATAAGTAAACAGTTAATACTTCGTCGCTTCTTAAGTGAAATATATTACATTGTTAATAAAAATTACATAACGGCCCAAAATTTTTAAAAGTCACTATTTCTAGTTATTACGATATTCAGCTCAAAAAATCTTAAATACTTTTTTGCAAAAAACAGTTATAAAAAAAATTTATTCGTGGCTTTGTAATAATTTGTTATATTTACAATACAAAGACTCATTATATTAACGACTTATATTATTAAATTGTTTAATTACAACAAACATTATCGACAAATTTTTCATATTTGAAAACATTTTCAGAGAAACCGATATTATTTATGATGAAGACTCAGATCCCATAGGACATAAATTGAAAGTGGCATGTCTTATAACACATCAAATAATATCTCTTTGGTACGATGATGTGTTGCTGTGGTCAAAAACAGGTTTTGTTACATTGCTTGCAACATATATCTTCCATCAGGTTGCTATAAATTCTTATTATTGATATGCTACATTTAGTAAATATTTATATTTGCGCAATTAGATCCAATTGTCTTAGCTTTGACTTAAGCCATCAAAGCCAATTGTTCTATGTAACAAGAAAAAAGTTTTAGTCGTCGCTCATTATTTATAAATAAGTTATTAACAAAACAAGTTTACCGAATAGAACGTAATTTTATGACATCATCTAAATTTAATAAAACAAACTCTTATTATTAGCAGCTTTATTTATTTCAAGATAGTAGATTAAATGTATGGCGAAAGAGGAGCTTTGCCTCTCTCTTTCTGCATCCTTGTTCTGAGAAAATCTTATCCTCTATCCAACTCCTATACCTTTCGGAGAAGAGTTGAGCGCGGAGCCTCTTCCCATTTTTTAACCTCGGACTTGTTTGTAATCATTATTCCTACTTTGTAAAACTATTCCACTATAAACGTGAATATTCTCATCTGCGCCATTTTTGCCCCATTCCCCCACTCCTTGCCCTCTTGCTTGCTAAGCTGCTTAGAAGACATTGGAAGACATAACCTAATCATCATAAACTTCTCAGCTCAGCGACAAAGAGCGAGAGAGCAAGGAGTGGGGGAATGGGGCAAAAATGGCGCAGACGAGAATACCTGTATCTTTAGTGCTCTAGTAAAATAAGTGATGACGATCTGTAATTTGTGTGTATATTTAATTATATGTTACTTTTTGACACCGAGAGCACATAATTTCTCGTCATAGTGCATGCATTTGATACAAATAATTGATTAGACTTTCATCATTGTATGTCAAATAAAGAAATTCGTGTAACAACATTCAACGCTATGAATTGTAACAGAAATACCATATTTTATATTACTTTTATAACACAAGTAAAAGGGAAACATTTGTTATATGACGACAATATTGTAAGGATTTGTTAGAGATTTGATGAGGGCAATTAATTAAAGAAAAGATTTAAAAGAAAAAAAAACTTTATATAAATGTCGAAATAAACAAGTATAGTTCGTCAGCCGAACAGATCGAAATTACAAAGAGTTTAACACAAGCTTTCTTTGTACCAGATTCCTACTCGAATCCCAATATCACTTTCCGCGCTAACACTGCGATAATTTCGATCTCTCTTCTCAATCCATTTTACTCAGTGGCTAGAGATTCCTATTATCCTTTTCCAGCGCTTCTCCGAAAAATCTCCGAAAACTCTGTCTCTCCGTCTCATGCTTGCGGTAGTCATACGTCCTAAAGCCTGATCCGCAATATTAAGGCCTATTCTTAATCTTCGACTGCGCTGGCCAATCTTTCTGCCTCTTAAGCTGGTTCTACAATAAGTTGCAAATGCCCCGTCACCGGTCGCGAAGGATGGCAACTACTAATTGGAAAGCGCTATTTCTAGTTATTTTTAGTAAGACGGAGCATTCGCGACTGGCGACGGAGTATTTGCAACTTATTGTAGAACCGGCCTTACAGTATAATAACGTTTCTTCAAAACTCCTGGGCAGGAAAAATTAGAGGAACATTTATTTAAAGTACTAATTTTAATTGTTAATTACTTTTCGAATTGTTCGAAGCTTTTAAACATAGAGTTTTTAAACAACGACTAAAACTCATACACTCAATTTACCACGTTTAAATAAATAAATCTGCCAAGAGTTATCCTATTCAATATACATGGTGTCAGAAAATTACATTGTATTTATTGATATTCTTTTGTTAACTATTTAATAAACAATATATTATATAATAAAACACAAAAGTTTATTTGCAATGCGATCCCTGGATAGCACAAGACATTCTATAAACGTTCTATTTATATTTTAAACATATTCCGAAAAGAAATATTTCTATTGAATGTTCTACGTACATTAATAGAACGTTCCAGTTATGGCTAATAAAGGACATTCCCAAAGATTGTTCTATGAATATTCTATGAATATGCAGGTTTTAAATGTTCTCTATGATGTTCTCTATATATGTGGTACCTTCTCAGATCATTCACAGAACTCAATATACCGTACACAGTATCACTTATGAATGTTCGCTGGATATTCTTTGAATGTTAGCTGAATGTTCAGTGAATGTTCGTTAAATATCCACCGAATGTTCCTTGTATATTCACATATGTAAAATATGATAAAATATAGTATATAATATAATTAATTATATATACGACAGCTTTATGTACAAGAGTTTTATAGAAGAGTTTTATAGAAATAGTGTACAAGTTTTTTCAAAGTTCTTTAGTCCCACTTGGTGCCATTTCCTGATATCATATTTTTTTGTAAGAAGTATATAGGATAGCTTTTTTTGAAAATTTTAATATATATGACAGGTTTTTTTGAAAAATTTAATATATACGACAATTTTTTTGAAAAGTAGAACAATACTGTTTTGTTTTAGTTGTGACAAGAACGTGTACTTGGCGCCTTTTTTTTACCTTTTTTTAAAAAAGGTAATTTTTTGATAGATATCATTTCTTTTTTTTAATAATATATATACGACAGTTTTTTTTTATTTAATATATACAACAATTTTCTTGAAAGATAAAACACTGTTTTGTTTTGATTGTAATAAAATTGACTGGAAATTATAAATATTGTTGGAACTAACTTAGTATACATAGAACAGAAATATTAAACTTTGAGTTATTTAATTTTATTTATTTTAGACAAATCATACACTAAAGTCTCTAAACAATTGTCACATAAGGCATAGTGATAATTAGTATGATTGTATAAATTTTAATTTTATCATACTTTCTGTCAAAAAAGCACATGATTCGAGACTTTAGTGTATGATTTGTCCAAAATAAATAAAATTAAATATCAAATTTTAATATTTCTGTTCTATGTATACTAAATTAGTTCTAACAATATTTATCATTTCCAGTCAATTTCATTCTGTTCTGTCTGTCCACTAACCACAGAATACTGAGAGTGTTGTCAACATGTCTTGCTACACTTCTGCACTTTAAGATCGAAAAAAATTTTTTTCATAAATAATACTATTATTTTGATATACACTATCTTTATTCGTCTCCACAACACGTTATATATACATTTTACAACCGATATTAATTATATCAACGTTAATTAATTTTATCAAAGCTGCGAGCTGACAGGTCTGAGCGCCGCCATATTAGAAATCTGAGTTGAGTGCGTTCTGATTGGTTGCGTGCTGACGACGCTGACCAATAAGATATGCGTTACATTTTAGCGTTACATTTTACGCGACATCCGAGAAAAATGATGATTTTTTAGATTTCTCGACTTTGGATGCATATATCTTGATTTATAAAGCACACAGAGCATATTTTTCTTATGTAATTTGGGTATGCGCTTTCGATTGAGCCTATTACCAACTCAATCGGCCCAGCCGTTATTGAGATCCGATAATCTCGGCTCGTCTCAACTTTCGGGCTCGCGTAAAGATACACGGTCGGTCTTGCGCTGCGCGTGAACTTGGCGCGAGACACTACCGTGTCTCTTGATTGTACAATTTTGTGCATGCGCATTTTTTGTTTTGTTTATATATTAATTAAGACTAACCTAAGAAATTCATTACATCATTGAATTTAGTTCGTTGCCGCCCGCAGACGGGATACTTAAAAAAAATACATCATTAAAGAAAGCATAAAAAAATAAGTTATCAATTACGATGAAACGCAAGCCTTCAAATACAATTTTCTACAGAAAAGTAGCACAAGGCACGCAAATGTGTTCGGAATTTGGAAATTTTAAGAAAAATGTGAATAATACTTTGGAAAACGTTCAAGCACAGATTTTTCCATGTAACGAAGAATCATCATCTGACACTTCTGATAGTGAAATGCCAGAACCACCAAGAGTACATATGAATACTACAACAAATTGTAATACAGAAATTCCAGAAGAAATTAATACCAATGATGAGGTAGTAATTGTCCCAACATCTGTCAATAACGATGAAGATCTTCACCTAAATGAAAATGTGCAAGTGGCTAAGCCGGGAATTGAATCCGGGTCTTCCGCTTGCCGGGCAAATGTTCTGACCACTAAACTACTCAGACCCCACCAGAGATCGGTGTACAACTTAACTGTCTCACGTAGACTAATAAATTAATTTCTTTAAGAAAAATGAAATAATTTTGCACTAACATCCCGCAACGGCTCTCAATGCCTTTCTATTATATTATTTAATAAATAATAATATTGCTGATTAATTTAAAATATATTATTTACAGGCGCTGTAGAAAAAATCCATAGATGTACCCTGGCAAAAATACAGTCAGTTGTATCAAATTGGCTTGTAAAGGCCACAGAACATGTAAACAAGACAAATACACAAAAAAGATAGAAACGGAAATTAAAAATATGACAGATGTACAATGAATATCGCGACTTTTATGCATGTATATTTGTATAATTATTATAAAAGATGTTACACCCCAGTCAACAAAATGTTAGCAACCTGCTGGCAGTTTGCGAGCAGATTCGCTCAGAACTTGGCAGCAAATACGGTGCCATCTGTGTCCGCATTAAGCTCGTGTTCTGTCGACAAAAACTGTCGACATAGGTTGACAGCAGATTGGCGGCAGAAAACGAGCAGGATCTGCGCAGTGTAATTTGATGTCAGATTGTCGGCAGAAATCGAGCGGAATCTGCCGTCACAATTTAAATGGAATAGCGGCATTTAATGCTTCATTACAATTTTACATTTCTCGTTTCGCTTATCAAAAGTAGTAAATGAGGTATGTAAAGTATATAATATATATTTGCTTTATTGGGACAAAAAAAAATACTTTTGTTTTAATAAATTTATTAGGCAAAATCTCGAAATCACTGGAATATTGGGTCAACTTGCAGCGCATTTTCAATTTCAAAAATCAGTTTAATATTCTGAATCTCTTATGGGGATTGTATCAGATTATTGTATTAAACTGTTAAGCTTCATTAAGCCACTGGCCACACTTTATATGCACTGTAGATGAATTTTAAGTACGAGTTTATATATGAAGAAACATGCCGCATAGCGGCAAACAACATCAAATTGCATTGCGCAGATTTTGCTCGATTTCTGCCGCCAATCTGACATCAAACTGCATTATACAGATCCTGCTCGATTTCTGCCGTCAATCTGATATCAAACTGCGTTGCGCAGGTCCTGCTCGGTTTCTGCCGCCAATATGCTGTAATAATTCCGAGCAAATCCTATTCGGTTTCTGCTACTGATCTGCTGTCAAATTATGTCAGTAGGTTTTGTAACATTTCTGCTGACATTCTGCTATCATCATCTGACGTAACAGATTTTGTATACAATCTGCAGTCTTTCTGCTGACAAAAATTTGTAGCAGACGTTTGGCAATATCTGTTCGAACAGACTTTGCTGACTGGGACGTTACGACCGATACAACCAAAGTGTATTTAATATTAAGGTTACAATAAATATTTAGAGTGTATTTACTATTAAGGTCTCTTTTCTTTCTCTGTATACAGGGTGTCTGGCAATAATCGCCCCACCGGTCATATACAGGTAGAGGAGGTCAAATCGAGTAGAAAAGTCCTTTACCATTTTTTAATTTTCATAATAAGTACTGAGTAATTAACGAAGATTAATTAAGTACGTAATTAAAAGATCGGCGAATCCGCGCGAGTAAAGCGCGCGCGGTGAGAAGGACATCCCACTGCTACGCGATCACTAGGACACAAGGATCTAGCGTTACGCGCCGCTCGTATGTTGCCATTGTCATTTGTAGAGCGCTCCTCCCAACGCTTCATCGCGCGCCTAGTGATCGCATAGCAGTGGGATATCCTTCTCGCTGCGCGCGCTTTACTTGCACGGATTCACCAATCTTTTTTCGTTAATTACTTATTACAAAAATCAAAAAATGGTAAAGGACTTTTCTACTCGATTTGACCTTCTCTACCTGTATATGACCGGTGGGGCGATTATTGCCAGACATCCTGTATAATGAATAAAAATTTCTTCCGTATTTGTGGCAGTTTCGGTGAAAAATGAATTAATCAGTATATGATTTAATTGTAATTTAATACAATTCAGCTATTGGCAATTATGAGGGCTAGTGTCAATAGCCGTAACGTATTAAATTTAAATTTAACTATATATTGATTTTTTTGTTTGACCAAAACCGCCATAAATAAGGCAGAAATATTTATTCACAGAACATCCTCTGAATATCCTACTGGCATTCTCTGAATGTACTCTGAACATTCTGTACACATTCTCTGAACATGCTCCAGACATGCTAGGAACATGCTACGAAAAACCATGAACATCTGTTTGAACACTCTATGCACTTGTATAACATCTTCGAAAGAATCCCATTCGTATGTCCTATGCACATTCTACGAATGTATTGTATATTGCGATTATAGGAACGTTCTATAAATATTACAATAAACATTAGATAATGTTCATAGCACATTCACAGAATATTATCGTGCTATCAACGGTGGTGTATTGTTTCAAATATAAAATCTTGACCAAATATTTATTTTATTATTTTAAACTTTTTAGATTCCTCCGGATTATGACATAATGAATTTATTTATCGCCGAAACACAACGGAAATCTTTTCTCTTTGATACTTCTTCTGATGCAAATGAAACGAATTCACTTAGCTATCGTCTAGATCATATAAAGCGTAAGTTAGGAAAATATCAGTAAAATCCTACAAATGGTTAAAGTAAATATAAATAATAAGTTAAATAATACTGTTGAATAATATGCAAATTTTTAAATTTTATAAAAGAAAATAAAAAATTGAACCACACATAATTTAAAATACAATGTACTGACATACATAAATTTCATTATAAAAGAAATATATCTTAACTTCTAAAAAATATGTATTTTAAAGTACTTAACAAGCACATTATAATTTTAATTGTTTCAGCATCCAATATATGGCGCATGTTACACCATTTGATAACTCCTGATATGTTTTGGACTGGTATCCGCACATATGTTAATAACAAACAGTAAGTAATATTTATTTATCCCTTTTGCTAGATAATTATTACATAAATTGGATATTGAAGAAGAATGACGTATTGGAAATTTTACTGTCCAAAAATATAAATATGAACTTCTTCAAACTTTTCTTAAGAAATTATCTTAAATCTTTAAAGCTGTAAACAACAGAACGTTGATTTTCAAAAAAAGGCATCAAAACTGATATATCCTTTTTTTGTAAGTTATCTCTTAGCTAAAAACACAAAATAAAAATTTATACAATAGATACTGCTTTGTATTAAATGGTATTATACTTTTTACATTATTGTTTCTAATTTTTAAATGATTAACGGTTTTCAAAAGCAAACAAAAATTGAGTCTGAAAAAATTGAGTTTTAAAACCAATCTACTGGAAAATTATAGAACATGTTAGAAATATAAAAATGTACTGCTATAAACTGTTTGATAATGTATTAAGTTGTTTAATATTACAAATCTATTCTAAATTATTTTTAACTACAATACACAAGAAATATCGTTAATATATTAATTATATACTAATG
Source organism: Linepithema humile (assembly GCF_040581485.1). Taxonomy (NCBI): domain Eukaryota; kingdom Metazoa; phylum Arthropoda; class Insecta; order Hymenoptera; family Formicidae; genus Linepithema; species Linepithema humile. Next base: position 5,697,085 of record NC_090135.1, read on the forward strand.
CTATTTACTTTTTGTATGCAAGGCATCTATACAAAACTAGATAGATATAATTCAATTCTTTGTTTTCCGGAAATTCTGTAATTATAATGGAATTTCTGTATGTCAATTTATATAAATATACATATCAATAAATCGCTCACTGTAGAGTATGTCGGTTTTCGGTACACCTTACTAAAATATCCTCCTAATTGTACCGTGAGAAAAGCAATAAAAGCGAAAGCAAAAATAAAAAGACTTTTAGAAAGTTATACAAAGAATGCAAAATAACTTGATATTATCAAAAAATATAATTATTGTTATTTAGATTAAATAATTCTCCAAAAAAGTTATAAAAACAAAGATTTTAAACTTAAAGAATTTGATGTAATCTGATGTAATATATAAATAAACAAGAAATATGTACAAACTATGGGGTTTTAATGAATTAACTAATTGAACAGATCACGTTTATATTATTTAAATTAGTTTTGATAAAACGTAATATTTCAATTCTGAGAAATATGTTACTTTAGGAGGCCTATATCAATTTCAATGCCCCCTCCCCTCACTCTTTCTCTCTATCAGTTTATCTATCTATCGATCTATCTATCTTCTAAAATCAAAATTCTATTCTCATTTATGTAAACCAAAATTGATTTTTGGCGTTTGATCGAATAAACTTGTTTAGTCTTTTGAAAACTAATACTTAAGAGGATGCTGGAGTGGCAGCCGAACTCCGACGCGAAAGCGCCATCATTTCGATGGTATTAAAAATGAAATGACATTATCGGCATAGCCTACGCCGCGTAGGTCCGTGTGTATGCATTTGTTTGTAGTGGTAACTCACTACACTGACGTGTGGTCTGTGTACGTGTGAGCGGATAGTTTGTAAACAAACGATGCTTGTGCTTGTTTTCTCGACTGAAATTTCGTCGCAAGGCTACAATATAATGTCCGAGAAGACATAGGCGTATACAAGGTGTCAAATAAATATGAACTAAATATGACAAAATAATAAATGAAAAATATACATATAATACTATATATATCACTGAAGAAAAATGTCATATATACTTTTCTTATTTTTATCCTTATGTAATAAATACAAAATAACTAATCAATCAATTAATTAATATATATATATATATATATATATATATATATATATATATATATATATATATATACAGGGTGATTCAAAATAACCTGATGTCCTTGCAATGCCATATTCTTGAGCGAATTCTGAGACGATTTTTCCTTTTACAAAATTTTGTCCGAAGCTTAGTTTTCGAGTTCTAATTGAAAATAGTTTGCTACATACAAGTCCGATACAACGGACAGGCAGGGACGGCAATGCGTCATGAGACGATAGTAAACACTTGACAGTCTCATTATACGTTGCGCGTCCCTGCCTGCCCGTTGTATTGAACTCGTAAGTTGCTATCTATTTTCAATTATAACTCGAAAACTAAGCTTCGGAGAAAATTTTGTAAAAGGAAAAAGCGTCTCAGAATTCGCTCAAGAATATGGCATTGCAAGAGCATCAGGTTATTTTAAATCACCCTGTATATACACACATATATTGAATAAATAGTTATCTTTATTTTGTATTTTATGTGATAATGACTGAAATAATGAGAGTATATATAATTTTAGTTACATAAAATATAAAATAAAGATAACTATATTCAATATGTATATGTATGTATTAAATAATTAATTAACTTATTTATTTATTTTGTATTAATTACGTAAAAATAAAAATAGAGAAAACATATAACATATTTTTCCAATTAGATATATAATATTATACATAAATTTTTCAAATCAAATATTTTATCATATCTAATTTATATCTATTAGACACATTATTTCGTCTCGTATGTACATCATACAGCCATACAATAGAATTTCAATTGCAAGAAAAAAGGTTAAATGACCTTATAAATTATCCGATAAAACATAAACAGACTACACAAATTACTAACTAAAAGAAATACGTATTTCTTAAAATCTGCCAGTTTACGAATAAATCGTCTTTAGCTCTCTTTTTTTCTAAACTGTCAGCTGACGTTAGATCACCTCTGACAATATTTATTAAAAATTGTTAGCTGACGTTAGATCGCCTCTGACAATACTTCTCAAAATCTGCCAGTTCACGAATAAATCGTCTTTAGCTCTCTTTTTTTCTAAACTGTCAGCTGACGTTAGATCACCTCTGACAATATTTATTAAAAATTGTTAGCTGACGTTAGATCGCCTCTGACAATACTTCTCAAAATCTGCCAGTTCACGAATAAATCGTCTTTAGCTCTCTTTTTTTCTACACTGTCAGCTGACGTTAGATCACCTCTGACAATATTTATTAAAAATTGTTAGCTGACGTTAGATCGCCTCTGACAATACTTCTCAAAATCTGCCAGTTCACGAATAAATCGTCTTTAGCTCTCTTTTTTCTAAACTGTCAGCTGACGTTAGATCGCCTCTGACAATATTTCTCAAAATCTGCCAATTCACGAATAAATCGTCTTTAGCTTTCTTTTTTCTAAACTGTCAGCTGACGTTAGATTGCCTCTGACAATATTTATTAAAAATTGTTAGCTGACGTTAGATTGCTTCTGACAGTGTTTCTTAAAATCTGCCAGTTCACGAATAAATCGTCTTTAGCTCCCTTTTTTCTAAACTGTCAGCTGACGTTAGATCGCCTCTGACAATATTTCTCAAAATCTGTCAATTCACGAATAAATCGTCTTTTGCTTTCTTTTTTCTAAACTGTCAGCTGACGTTAGATTGCCTCTGACAATATTTATTAAAAATTGTTAGCTGACGTTAGATTGCCTCTGACAATGTTTCTTAAAATCTGCCAGTTCACGAATAAATCGTCTTTAGCTCCCTTTTTTCTAAACTGTCAGCTGACGTTAGATCACCTCTGACTATATTTATTAAAAATTGTTAGCTGACGTTAGATCGTCTCTGGCTTTTGTAATTCTAAATTGCCAATCCACGAGAAAACCGCCTCTGGCTTGTCTTATTCTATATTGCCAGTCCACGGGAAAACCGCCTCTGGTTTGTCATATTCTATATTGCCAGTCCACGGGAAAACCGCCTCTGGCTTGTCATATTCTATATTGCCAGTCCACGGGAAAACCGCCTCTGGCTTGTCATATTCTATATTGCCAGTCCACGAGAAAACCGCCTCTGGCTTGTCTTATTCTATATTGCCAGTCCACGAGAAAACCGTCTCTGGCTTGTCTTATTCTATATTGCCAGTCCACGAGAAAACCGCCTCTGGCTTGTCTTATTCTTTATTGTAAGATATTTTTATTACGTCATATGCTTTATATATATAATGTATATTATGTACTATATTATCTATATTTATATCAAAATATCTTTTTAAAATGACATTATTTTGTATACTCTTTTTACAATAAATGGATATGATATATGCCATATTTTTTATTTCTAAAGCATGAAATATAAAGATATTTTTAATTTCTTGTGCCTATCATTTGTAAAAAAATCTTGATAAAAGAAACAACATTAATTTTGCGACTTGCAATAATCTGTTTCAATATATGCTTCTTTTAAATACTTACAATTAGCCTTATTTTACGTGATTAATTTGGTATTTAAAATACGTATCAAAATCAAAAATGTATTTCTATTACAGTAGAAAAAAAACATTCTTGTCTTACAACACAGAGAAATGGCAAAATATAATATTGTCTAAAGTACAGTCCAATAAAAACTGTTAAAATTGAACATTTTATAAAACCATTGTGATTTATGAAAAATCAGAACTATTATTTTATAAATATAGACATATTTCAACTGTGTGTTTTAAACTGCACTACACATTCAAAAATCAGAGAATAATTTTATTTTTGCAAAGTTGTGCATAATGTCAGTGGAAAAGTGATTATTTGTTATTGCATATACATGATATTTTACCATTTTTCTATGGTGTAAGACTACAATGTTTTTTTTTTACTGAATTAGAAATTAATTTTATATTTTGATGCGTATTTTAGATACCAAGGTAAACGCATAAAATAAGGCTAATTGTAAGTATTTAAAAGAAGTATATATTGAAACAGATTATTGCAAGTAAAAAAATTAATGTTTTTTTTTATGAAGATTTTTTTACAAATGATACATACAAGAAACTAAAAATACTTTTATATTTCATGCTTTATAAATAAGTTATATGACATATACATTTATTATAAAAATATATACAATATATAAAATGATATTAACTTTTTACATAGATACTTTGATGTGAATATATATAATATGGAGCATATAATATACATAATATATACACATGAAGCAGATAAATAAAAGTATTTTACAGAAAGTAGAATATGAATGTATGTAACTAAATAATGTAAATGTTTGCAAAAATGTTGCAAAATTTATGTATAATACATACACTTTTTTTATCCTTCAGAGTGCTTTCAACCCATTTTCTTCAGCCGGGTTTCCTAGCACATAACACACACACACGACTAATACACACATAACTAACACACACATAACTAACCTTAAAGATTCTGATGTATATGACAGATAGCACTAAGAACTGTATAGCGCTTCTATGCCAAAATCCGGGAACTAATCTGCTGCTCTTTTTAACCTTATTATCGTCTATATTGCTCGCATCCTTTGCATAATTGTAATTCGCGACGCATTTTAAAATTACATTTTTGAACTCAATTTGAAAGGTTTCCTGTTAATCTTTGATATACTCTTTTTCGGCCAGCACACTTGTTTTGCATGTACAAACTGTATAATTTTTATAAAAAGTAAATATTTATAAGCATCGACAGCTTGTCGGTAAAATTTCCAAATTTTTTTTCTTTTTTTCGTTTTAAAACTAGTGCTTGCCGATGTATTAGAGTATGTACTTTAACCACATAAGAGGATTTGTAATTCTATTAAAGCAATAAAAAATGCCGTGTTAATTACAAAATTGAAACTCGATCGGTAAGAAAGTGTAAATTCAGCATCCTCTTAACGTATATAGATACATAGATAGAGAAACTTTTATTCATTATATTGTAGTGAAAGTTTATTAATATAATTATAAGTTCAAGTTATATAAAATATAACTAAAAATGTAAAAAATAAAATATTTCAATAAGTATTGATTTTTATCTACAATTTAAAAAACAAGTTTAATTTATTCCAAATATAAGACTAGATAAAGAAAGACTTTTCAAATCCGCAAAGATATATCCAACATATTATCCTTCATAATTACACAAATATATTATTACACTAATTATACAAACATATAAATTAACACTTTTGCGACCGTTATACAGGGTGATTTAAAATAACTTGATGTCCTTGCAATGCCATATTCTTGAGCAAATTCTGAGACGATTTTTCCTTTTACAAAATTTTGTCCGAAGCTTAGTTTTCGAGTTATAATTGAAAATAGGTAGCAACTTATGAATTCGGTACAACGGGCAGGCAGGGACGCGCAATGTATAATGAGACTGTCAAGTGATTACTATCGTCTCATGACACATTGGCCGTCCCTGCCTGTCTGTTGTATCGGACTCGTAAGTAGCAAACTATTTTCAATTATAACTCGAAAACTAAGCTTCGGACAAAATTTTGTAAAAGGAAAAATCGTCTCAGAATTCGCTCAAGAATATGGCATTGCAAGGACATCAAGTTATTTTGAATCACCCTGTATATTTGCTTGTGCACAACGCTTGAAAAGCCGCTCTATTATATTAAACTGATGTAAAATTCAACATTTCATATTACACGACCTAACACTATGATGCAAAAAACAGTAAACGTAAAATTACGTGACCAGCTGCTGACTTATATCGAAGCATGAACGTAAAAATATGTGAGCGGCCGCGAAAATGTTCATATTTTAATATACTAGATAATAATTTTGAGTATACAAACAAAAAATTTTTGCTAAAAATTCGCACAATGTATGCTTTTACAAAAATTTTCCATTTTATAGATATAATCAAACAAATGATTTATGGAACATGATGCAAACTATTATACCAAATAACTCAATCACATTTATTGTAAAAAGACTTATATCTGTTTGGATAGAGGAAAAATATTATCCTATACTGTACGTGACACGAAATGATATGACTAACGAGATAATATTCCAGTATCTTACTTTCGATTTTGACGAGGATACAGAACATCTTTCAGCATTCGTGACATATACGACAAAATCAAAAATGAACTTTCACGACATTTTTGCCAATAAATTCTGGTTATCACCGCAAAAACCGAAAAAATTAGTGCAAAAGTTTGATGAAAATGATTGGATTATAGTCAATTTACAACAAACAGGTAAATGTTAGACATTAACTTTACTATTGTAAAATTATTACAGTAGAAAACAATTTTTGATAAATATGTAGGACAATACTCGGAAGTAGTTGAACATTTCAGCCGATTTCCGCGGTATACGCCTCCTTTCTTCTCCTTACCGTGCACGCCGCAGCTGCTAGGGCCAGCCCCGCCGAGCGTTAGGAGCGGCACTATCTGATTATGATTGGGTTCTTCTCCCTATTTAATAAAATTAAAAAAAATTTATTAAAATTTATTAAAAATAAATTTTTTATTTTTAAATTCATTAATTGGAAATATTTCAATAGATTTCTACGTCACCCATGAGGTACTAATGCTGACGCGTTTTTTTTTTAAGTGGTTTCCCCCGTAGGCCTATTCCACTAAAGATAAAAATAACAAATTCTTAATTTAAAAAAAAATATATAAAAGAGATTTTTTTAATTAGATTTTCTTGGCCTTTTATGAGAATGAACAATTGATGCAATAATGTAATAATGTAGATAGAAACCATTTTTTTAAAAACGCGTCAACATTAGTACTTTATGGGTGACTATGGGTAGAAATCTATTGAAATATTTCCAATTAATAAATTTAAAAATAAAAATTTATTTTTAATAAATTTTTTTAAATTTTAATAAATAGGGAGAAGAACCTACTCACAGAACCTCATCAGATAGTGCCGCTCCTAACGCTTGGCGGCGCTGGTCCTAGCGGCTGCGGCGCACGCGGTAAAAAGAGGAAAGGAGGCGTATACCGCGGAAATCGGCTAAAATGTTCAACTAATTCCGAGCACTGATGTAAGATATTAATAGCGCGTGTTTTACGACTATAACTCACTAACTACTACTAAAACTAACTCATTCGCCACCTCGCGGGGTCCCATAGGTACTGAAGTGGGGAGGCAAGGACGGTTCCCAACGCGATTCAAGGCGCGCAATACAAAATAAACAAATAAATAACATATTGCCATGACTAATCGAGATTAGTTCTCTACACTCGGCCGTCCTGAATAATCATTTAGCCTAAGTGATTACAATACGTTAGCCCATGGCTTCATGTACTCGGCACATGTGCTGGTTTTCATGGGTCCTTTCCCAAGCACTTCGCGTTTAACATCATAAGAATTGTTTGGTTTAATTATTACAACCTTATAAGAACCAAAATATTTGGCACAAAGCTTTTTGCCAAGTCCCATCTGTACTCTCTTAATCGCAACTAAATCGCTAATTTTGTACTTACAAGTCGGTTCACGCCTTATTAAATTGTAGGTCTTACGATTTTTGTTTTGTACTTTCAGAATCTGATTCTTAGCTTGAAGTCTCAGTTGGTTACAATCCTGCTCGAAATGCGACTGGAATTCTTTTTCGAGGGCATCTTTAACTGCTAAATTGTCTTTTTGCTTTATTTTAATTCCAATTAGCAATTCGAACGGGGTCATACCAATGCTTCTCTGAAGTAGTTTTTAAGTTTGTTAGTAGTGTTTAAGTATTACGACCTAAAATTATAGCAACGTCTAAGGCTTTTGAAGGAATCACATGAAACGTTAACGGAAAATTAAAACTATCTACTACGATCGTCGTTTGAAAATGTCCGAGCGTCTTAACTTGACCTTGAGCAATACCGGTCAAAAGCACTTTTGACTCACACAGCCTTGAGGCATTAATAGACGTAAAAGTATCCTCGTTCATCAAAGAGAGATGACTACTTGTGTCTAATAGTGCATAGAAACTTTTGCCTTCAATCACAATTTCTTTAAACATTTGACTTACATTGACAGATTTTAAAAGAACGTTAGTTGTTACCTGCGTATTTTTTGAATCACCTTTATCCGGACAATTCTTAGACTCATGACCAAAGCTATTGCACTTAAAACATTTTTTCCCTTGGTTCTTAAATTTACACGTGTTCGCTTTATGTCCGCTCTCACCGCAGTTATAACAACGATCTGTCGCCCTCGTCTGCTTCTTCTGGTCATTCTTCGTTGGCTTAACGTCGTTCTTGGCTGGTTTACCTGCTAATTCCTTCATTTGATTCTTCTGCTGCTGATGGCACCTCGTTCCTGTATTCTTTCGTACATACGCAGGCGAGCTCTAAATTTGTTATAGTCTCGAGCCTCGTACAACACTACTTTGCTGCTATTCTCCGAGATACAATCGACAATGAACTGGATAACTGACTCGACATCGATATTTCCTTGAAAAGCCAATTCCCTCATGGCCAAATAATATTCTTGGAGATTCTCATCTTTCTTTAACTTCCTTTTGGCCAGTTTCTTATAAATATCGGCACTACTCACTTTGCGACTGAATTCCTTTTTTAACGCAGTTTTCAATTTTTCCCAGGACTGCGTGACACTTAGCCCACGGACAAATACTTTAGCAACACCCTTGAGAGACTTGCGGGCGAACACTAACTTTTGTATATTATTCCACTCAAACAAAGCTGCCAACTCTTCGAAATCTAAAATCCACTTTTCGATAGGATAGTGGTCGCTCCCATCGAATGCACGAATAGTGTCCTCTACATCTTTAAAGTTAAAGGTGATCCTTGAGCTATTTTGCCCTCTACGTCTCGGTATGTTTTGGTCACTGCCCTCGGAATCATTGCCCCTAAGCGAAGAAACATCGTTCGTTCGTCGACTGCCTACGTCACCAATTCGCTCGACTCTTATTTGTCATCGTTGTTGCGGCTCTTCTGGTGCTTCTGGTTCGTCAAATTTATCTTCGGCTTCAGCATCATCGTCGTTTTCTTGTAATGTTAACGAATGTCTATTAGCGCCCGTATAATTTTCTGTCGCAACTCCTCCTTGGTACCGACGTAGTCCAAGCCCAGAATATTGCACATGGATGTCAAATCACCTATCGAAAAAACAGCGGAATACTCAAGTTTTGTTCGGAATCTATCCGATGCATCGTCAAAGTCAAAGCCGCGGAAATTACGCAACTGTTTACGACTGGTGCGGTCACCATGCTTTTCGAACACGAGCCGATAAAGCGCGTATATAGCTAGGCGTGGCGATGTTCGTATTTTGTCAGCCACCGGCTTGATTTGTCCAAGTGTCTCCATTACTTCTTGATTATAGTTCATATCGTACGTAAGCGATCGTCATCCTGTCTTGTTATCACTAAACAATGGCTGTGCTTGCACTTGCGCACACGTCTTTTTGCAAATATAGCGGTTATATGTCTTTCGTAACCTTTCGGCGTAACGTAAATCAACCGGCGTTTTTGTCGTTCCTGACGTCGTACCTCGTCGTTCCTGACGTCGTACCCCGTCGTTCCTGGCGTCGTACCTCGTCGTTCCTAGCGTCGTACCTCGTCGTTCCTGGCGTACCCCGTCGTCTTAGGCACAACCAGCTTCTTTTCGTCTTTTTATCCACAGCGTCGTTAATCGTCGCAAAGCGTCGTATTCGTCGTAAGTCGTCATAACCGTCTTAAATCGTCGTAACCGTCTTACGTCGTCGTAACCGTCGTAAATCATCGTAACCGTCGTAAATCATCGTAATCGTCGTAAATCGTCGTAATCGTCGTAAATCGTTGTAACCGTCGTAAATCGTCGTAATCGTTGTAATTGTCTTCAAGCACGTGGCACTCTGCGAAAGGTCTGGTTACATCGCGGCAGAGCCTCCAATTTATGTAGGATTCATTAAGTAGAAAACAATTTTTGATAAATATGTAGGATATTAATAGCGCGTGTCTCACAACTATAACTCACTAACTACTATTAAAACTAACTCATTTGCCACCTCGCGGGGTCCCGTAGGTACTGGAGTGGGGAGGCAAGGACGGTTCCCAACGCGATTCAAGGCGCGCAATACAAAATAAACAAATAAATAGAATATTGCCATGACTAATCGAGATTAGTCCCCCTACACTATATTGTAGGAAGAATATGATTTATTCAAGAAGTATTAAAATGAAACAAGTAAGGCGGTGTACAATCGTTCGCTTTCAACGCTTTGCTTTTCTCCACTGACTCTTTTCCCACTGCTCGGACAGCGCCTCACGTCTACTCTCACAATAATAACAAAAAGCTAGTGTTTCTAGGCGTGACAATTTTCTATCGGTCAGTGCGGGAATATTCGGATCCCACAATATTTTATCTTTGTATATTTTTTGCTTTTTTAAACTTACACACCCTGATGCTTCTGACACATGCATTCGCATACTGGCAAGTGTGCGTGTCATTCATACTTACAACAAACATTTTTACGCGATAATCATTCCTACACTATTTTCACAACAAATGTAAAATATTTTATTAAAAAATAAATAATTTGAAAAAATGTGTCTCAAAAAAAAAAAAAAAACAATAAAAATTATTTAAAAATTATTTTTTGATAAAATCTATCAAGAGACTTTAATGATGAAAGCTTCCTTTTTTATAATAGGGTATTATCGTGTTAATTATGATGTTGCAAATTGGCTACAACTTGCGCAATATATGAATTCTGTGAAATATGTCGACATACATGTTCTTAATCGAGCTCAAATCATAGATGACGCGTTTTACTTCGTCACACATAAACAACTTGATTACATTGTGTTTTGGAAAATCTCTGAATTTTTATCACGAGAAATAAATTATGTGGCATGGTATCCTATGTTTAAAGCTTTTGAACATATGAGTGTTATAGGTTCAATTAAAAATACTGATTCCCTAAAGGTAGGTAACAGGAAGCTTCTATGAGAAACATGGCATCAAAACATTATGTACACAGAGTGATACAAAACAATGTTCATAAAATGTCATATTGAGCGATAATTAAGATAATTATTCCTTTAGCAAATGTTTGTTCATAGGTTAGTTTTAGAGATATATGTAAGTGAAAATAGTTCGCTACTCGTACACAGCGGACAGGCAGAGATTGTTCAACACATCATAAGAGTAACGTAATACTTCACAATCATAGTGTGTGTGTGAGTGTGAGGAGTGAACCATTTTCAATAATAGCAGCAAAAACTAAGTTTCGGACAAAACTTTGCGAGAGGAAAAATCGTTTTCGAAATCGCTGAAGAATACGATATTTCAAGAACATCAGGTTCTTTTAAATCGTTTTGTATATATAAAAAGTTAAAATAAATATATGTATATGTATAAATATACATACATATCTTTTACAAATAACAATAGATTAAAATTTATACTACTTACCAATTTTGGAATTTATACTACTTACTTTTGGAATTTATACTACTTACCAATTCAGGAAAAGATGGAAAAAATATTGAGTGGAGTTCTGTATCAAATAGGATACGTGCCAAAACCATACCAGAGCGATCTCATCGAATGTTTAAGAGAGGAAGCCGTAAAATGGGCATGTATTATTGGTAACAAAGAATGTAGAGAAGTAGCCAATATGCAAATGACAAGAGATCTACATTCTGACAGTGGCATGTAAGATATTGTACAGCCACAATATTTATATAAACAATTTCTGTTGCTTTATGTATACTTATATTCTACACATCAAATACTGTACAAGATGAATTATTTTATCATAAAATAAACTAAATTTTTGTACGAAATACTTTTTTCTGGTACCGCAGCTCTGTAACGCAATCGGAATGGAAAGGATGGATGTATTGTAATGGTCTGGTGTCAGCGAACAGCACCATTTGGTACGCTGTATGGTACAAATGGACAGAAACACTTGATGATACAAAAATTTTAGAATATTTAACTTGCAGTGAAGATCCTTTAGTTGTTTCTAATTATATACAGATGATTTCGGATGATGATGATTTATTACAACGCAACAATACACGTGCTCATATATTTCTTCTTACCGTTGCGAAACATGCAAGCAACGATACAGTTTGCAATTTTATATTGCAAAATCTCAATAAAAATATACCTATGTTCACCTCTAACACGTAATAATAATTTATATATATATATATATATCTATATTTATTTATATATATATATATATATATATATATATATATATATATATATATATATATGTATATATATTTCTAATATTTATAATTTTTATCTATCCGCGTCTTTTTTATGCTTATTGCTTTTTTGAATAAAAATATTTATCACTTTACTTTTTCGCAGGCAAGCCGACATAATTGCAACATTAATTGTTATTATTACGCACCAACATGTTGTAGAACAATTAGCTAAGGTATATTTTTCAGATTTAAATAACACTCATTTCTTTATTACTTAATATTGAACTCATTTTTATTTGATTTTTTTGTACATGACATATCCGATCCGATTACCTTTAACGCAGCCATTAATGCACTCATAAACTGTACTGCGCACAAATTTTAGATTTATTGATATTGTCAAAATAATTTGTCCTAGGTACTTGAATTTGCGAAAATTAATTTGAGAAAAAAGCGATTAGTTAATGCTGTTAAAAAAAAAATTAAAAAACGAAAAGACGAGTACGCAAGAAAAGTCAGAAACTTAGGACACATCGGTTTGCGTCGGTTTAAATAATATTTATTTAATTTAATTATTCCTTCTTAGACTGCAAATTTTTGTTGGACCAGATATTTGTTATCTTTCATCATTTCTTTACCTGTTCATCAACATGACATAAGAAAAGTTTCACTAAATGTGGCTTGTTTTAAAATGCGATGATGTTTTTGTCAAACAATGTATATTAATAAATTTATTAATTTTTTTATACTTTTATCGTATTTTATTTATTTCACATTGTCAACACTAGACTATTTTAATTCGAAAGATATTGTACTTGAATAATGTAAGATAATCTAATTTAGACTTATGATAGGTTTGCATACGTAATGTGAAATCCAAAATCATACTCTAATTGCTATCTGAATTATATTGTGACTTATTGACGCAACTTTAAAATTGGTTCTTTCGAGCAGTATTTCCGAGTTACAATAGTCATATTACAATCCGACAGAGCAATTTAACACACTTCATAAATAAAAAACTTCTTAAATATTATATATAATAAATATAAATTAAGATATTTGTGTTAATAGATTCGTCGATTTCACAACGCAAATTGTTGTGCGCTTTATTATATATCCGGAAAATAGAAAATTTTAATTGTAAGACATTTTGTATATAATTATTCTTGGTGGCAATAATACTGACGGGTAGAAAGTAAATAACGGTATCCTAAAGACTGAAGGATCATATTTTTAGTAACGCCGAAAATTGCTCGTAAATATACATGTTTGCTGCACATTCAAGTAAATTGTACGAAGATATACGTGTCGTATTCGCGGTAACGAAAATCATTGCAAACAAAATGCCAAATCTGTCACTATTTAATACATGTTTTCATCTAGCGAGGGTGTTAGTTTCCGAGCGCGAAATAAAGAAGCTTCTTAAGTTGAGAAATAAACTTTCGAATGTATTCATTGATGGGTAGATCTGATTTTTTTCACTCATAAATATTTTCGTCATCGGTTCAAGGTTCGATTAATCATCTCAAATATCTGCCAAAAAAATTCCATGCTTATGTGCTCAAATCAGTGGAAACACTGGATGGTTTCTTTATTTGAGATTATCAATATATTCAGGAACGGCGTCGCCGCCGCCATCGTCCTACGCCGTGGAGTTAAAATTATGATTAGCCGCAGGACATCCGAAACCTCAGACTTCTTGTCAATTTTTAAATATGTTTTTTTTTACGGATTATGTATTTATTGTAAGTATTGAATGATATTGAATTTATTACACGTATTAAATTTTTATTTTACTATTTTGTAATTTCACGAATTTCTTCTAATCTTGCAATTTGTAATAAATTCACCTCTCTCAAGCTAGCAAGACCAAATCAGCAAAATCAAATCCGACCTATCGGAATTTTTAGTACCCATTTTGTACTATTTTGTACCACAAAAAATAATTTTGTACCTCATGCCATTACAAAAAAAATCGTGGCGCTGCTAACTTGATATCAAGCTAGCAGGACCAGAAAAAAAAAATTAATAAAAATAAAAAATATAACATATTCTTTTAGTGCAGAATTTGTACTAATTTGTACCATTCAAAAAATATCAAAATATTTCCATTAACCCCTTAAAACAACCCTCATTTCGTTTAACCTACAAAATAGTCCATTTCACTTTCAATTTCTTAGGAATTTAATTAGCGAAATTAAACTAAATTTGTCCCATTATTTACTACCCATTATGTATTACTTTGCACCACCAGAAATAATTTTGCACCCCTCGTTATTTAAAGAAAATTGTGGTCTTGCTAACTCGACATCAAACCAACAGAATAAAAATCTTTCAAAAACCAAAAATAAAAGGAGATTCTATTAGTATTTAATTTGTACCAATTTGTACCACCCCAAAAAACATTAAAATATTTTTATTAACCCCTTAAAACAACCCCTATTTTGTCTAATCTAAAAAATAAGTCTTTTTTTCCAATTTTTTCAAAATTTTATTATCAAAATTGAACTAAATTAATTGTATTATTCATTATTTGTCGTGTACTAATTTGTACCACCAGAAATAATTTTTTACCCCTCGTTACTTAAAGAAAATTGTGGTCCTGCTAACTCGACATCAAGCCAACAGAATAAAAATTTTTAAAAAACCAAAAATAAAAGGAGATTTTATTAGTATTTAATTTGTACCAATTTGTACCACCCCAAAAAACATTAAAATATTTTTATTAACCCCTTAAAACAACCCCTATTTTGTCTAATCTAAAAAATAAGTCTTTTTTTCCAATTTTTTCAAAATTTTATTATCAAAATTAAACTAAATTAATTGTATTATTCATTATTTGTCGTGTACTAATTTGTACCACCAGAAATAATTTTGTACCCCACGTTACTTAAAGAAAATTGTGGTCCTGCTAACTCGACATCAAGCCAACAGCATAAAAATCTTTAAAAAACCAAAAATAAAAGGAGATTCTATTAGTATTTAATTTGTATCAATTTGTACCACCCCAAAAAACATTAAAATATTTTTATCAACCCCTTAAAACAACCCCTATTTTGTCTAATCTAAAAAATAAGTTTTCTTTTCCAATTTTTTCAAAATTTTATTATCAAAATTGAACTAAATTAATTGTATTATTCATTATTTGTCGTGTACTAATTTGTACCACCAGAAATAATTTTGTACCCCTCGTTACTTAAAGAAAATTGTGGTCCTGCTAACTCGACATCAAGCCAACAGAATAAAAATCTTTAAAAAACCAAAAATAAAAGGAGATTCTATTAGTATTTAATTTGTACCAATTTGTACCACCCCAGAAAACATTAAAATATTTTTATCAACCCCTTAAAACAACCCCTATTTTGTCTAATCTAAAAAAAAAGTTTTCTTTTCCAATTTTTTCAAAATTTTATTATCAAAATTGAACTAAATTAATTGTATTATTCATTATTTGTCGTGTACTAATTTGTACCACCAGAAATAATTTTGTACCCCTCGTTACTTAAAGAAAATTGTGGTCCTGCTAACTCGACATCAAGCCAACAGAATAAAAATCTTTAAAAAACCAAAAATAAAAGGAGATTCTATTAGTATTTAATTTGTATCAATTTGTACCACCCCAAAAAACATTAAAATATTTTTATCAACCTCTTAAAACAACCCCTATTTTGTCTAATCTAAAAAATAAGTTTTCTTTTTCAATTTTTTCAAAATTTTATTATCAAAATTGAACTAAATTAATTGTATTATTCATTATTTGTCGTGTACTAATTTGTACCACCAGAAATAATTTTGTACCTCTCGTTACTTAAAGAAAATTGTGGTCCTGCTAACTCGACATCAAGCCAACAGAATAAAAATCTTTAAAAAACCAAAAATAAAAGGAGATTCTATTAGTATTTAATCTGTACCAATTCGTACCACCCCAGAAAACATTAAAATATTTTTATCAACCCCTTAAAACAACCCCTATTTTGTCTAATCTAAAAAATAAGTCTTGTTTTCCAATTTTTTCAAAATTTTATTCCTTTCCAAGCTTTTGAAAATTTTATTAGATGAATGGAATTAAATTTATTACATTATTAATTATTTCTCATACTACTTTGTACTATTAAATACTATTTTGTACTACTAAAAATAATTTTGTAACTTGTTATTTAAAAAAACCTTTATTAAATATGTTTTATCATACAAATTATAAAAGAATAATTATATCTTAAAATAGTGTAAAACTTTTAATTCGAAACGCTGTAAATTAATAAAGCTGGTGTCACGGAAGATTTTTCTTTAACATTTCTTTCTTTTTGTTCTAGATCGTTATATTCGATCCATGTCTGTCCTACTCTTAAACACATAGCTGTATAGTGCCCGATTGTTCGTATACCTCTTGTTCTAATGGGTTTTTTGTATACAACAACGCCAAGTAATTTATATTTTACTCCATTTAATGGATTTTGGAACGATTTATGAATATCGTTCAATTTAATATGGAAGTCCATATTTGTTGATGAGAAGATGTTGAAAATGACAATATCTCCTGAAAAATAAATATCGGTTTAATAATAAAGGTCAGTACAGCAAATGTGTCGGAACACAAAAATATTTTATTATGAAGAAAGAAAAAAACAAAATAAAGAAAATATTTAACCAAATTTTGAATTTCTTTCAGTCTAGCAGTACTACAAGTAACGCAATATTTTCCGTTCCAACATGTGCGTTTTGTTTCTTATAATCTTTCTTTTACTAATATTTTTTTAAAACAATGTACTACTTTATGTTTAATAATTCAAATCTTGTCTGTTTTAGATAGCGTTGTCGTTTCAACACCGGGACAATTTTTTGAGCAACAAGGATGTTCACCTTTTAAGTAAATGCTCTCTTTTATTATTTCATCGAAATTATTATTAATTGATGCTTTCGCAATTTTTAATTGATCTATTTGAATTATAGATAATTTCTTATATTGTGGCAAGCAACCAGAATTGCAACGTGATGTCTCTTCAAAACTTGGAACTGGATTGAACAGGATACCTGCTAGATAGCCTACATTTGTATAACAATCTACATATTTGCAATCACCAACATCAGAAACCGGGAATATTTCTAAAAGTATTTGCGCGCGCAATTTATATGAAGAGAGAGTAATTCCATTATTTATAGAATTAATAATTAATTTAAAGAATGAATTTGATTCTGCTATTTTGTTCATATATGTTAGCATGTTTTCAAAATCATGTCCTGCAGCAAGTAATATTTGAAATATACTATCAAATGCGCAAGTATTAGTGATAGTATAGTTATCATCATTTATACTTATAGATTTTAGACATAAATTGTTACCGTTTTTTAAAATAGGTATCTTTACTGCTTTTTTACACGTCAAAGAATCTATTAATTTGTGTTTATTTTTACCTAAATACAATGCATTACTTTTACATGATTTTGTTGTTTCTAAATTTCGCCAATTCTCCACTTCACGACTTGCCAAAATATCTTTTATATTTTCAACATTTTTGCACGTCATGCATATACGACGTTGACCGTGACCTTCTTCGTCGTCATTAAATGATACAGAACATTGAGGTAATGCATGAACATATTTTTCACATAAACAACAAATATGTGCACCTGTTGGCTGATCATTATTTTGGCATGCAGGACATGAAATATCTTTATCTAATAAATTATTATTAATTGTAGGCTCTTTTATAGACGTGTTAGTTAATGATACATGAAATTCATCATGTGCGTTTACAGGAGGATTCTTGTCACATGTATCAACTACTTTCATAATACCATGCAAATAATTAACATGCTTTTGAATAAAAGCATCAATACGCAAAAGTGGACAATTTTTTAACAGTAAAGATTTTATTTTATTAAATTCACTTTCCACAGATGCACTAGACGCAGGTGTGCGACCATAACCGAATTTATCAGTGTAAATATTCGTCCAAAGGGGTAATAATCTAATATCAATCATAAGACGATCAACTAATTGTGGAAAATAAAATGGATTTATTCTATTACCTTCGTCCGAAGTAAGTGACGATCTAACATTCTTTAAAATTTGCTTACCCCATACAGACCATAAGTTTTCAAATGGATTGCTCAAGCTACCTACTTCAGTCGAATTTTCTATTTCGAATAGAGTACTATTATTGTCAGTTTCACTATTATTGTCAGTTTCAAAATGTTCTATTTGTAATGTATCAGTCATTAATTTTGTTAATTTAATACGTGCTTTATCGCATTGCGTAAGCTCGCCAGTTTCTAAATTTCCATCCGTTTCTGCTAATGCTATTACAAAAATAAAATGTATTATTTCTATTGCATTTGTAAGATTTCTACATAGTATTAATTGGCCAATCGCACCAAGATAAAATATTTTTATTCTTTTATTTAATAATTTAAAAAAATTTGAATATTTTTTTATAAAATGTGCTACATCTATTCTCACATAGCATTTAGGTAAATTAGAATTTTTACATGCATCCGCGTAATCTTCGATGGTAAGATAGCCTGTAAATGCACGAACAATTGCAATTAATAATTAATACGATATTATTATTTTTTTCACAATATCTTTATATTTTAATATTGCTTTTTTTATTTTCTCGGGATGAACTTTTTCCGGTCTGCCACGAACGGGAGGCATGATAAAAATTATGCACTTCACTATTTGTTCGCTATTTGTTCACTATAAGTTGTTAAAGAACGAATAATATCGTACTGATCTCTTGTCTAACAATAAGCTGTTACTAACAATCACTTCTTAACAACAGTGCCACTGTGCAGTAAAGATACACTTAAAACAAATGCTTTACTATATTAAATCAAAATTTATTTCAAAATTATGCACTGCTTAGCTTTTGATATAAAACAGAAGAAAGCGCGCGGTCGCGCTGCGCCGTCATGAAACGCAAGAAGCGCGATTCTGCTGTGTAGCATTTGTTTTAAGTGTATCTTTACTGCACAGTGGCACTGTTGTTAAGAAGTGACTGTTAGTAACAGCTTATTGTTAGACAAGAAATCAGTACGATATTATTCGTTCTTCAACAACTTATAGTGAACAAATAGCGAACAAATAGTAAAGTGCATAATTTTTATCATGCCTCCCGTTTGTGGCAGACCGGGAAAAGTTCATCCCGAGAAAATGAAAGAAGCAATATTAAAATATAAAGATATTGTGAAAAAAAATAATAATATCGTATCAAAAACACATGATGTATGGACCACTATTGCGCAAGATTTAGAAAATAAAGTAACTTCTAATAATTTGTATGTATTTACAATGTGCACCCGACATCATATAAAAGATATTATTTTTGATAAACTATGCAAAAATATTTCCGCAAATGAAAGTACATTAAGTACAATAAGTGACTCGAACTTTAATGAAAGTTCTACATATATTTCGGATCATAGCAGCACGGAGAATTTTTATGTCATTTCTCTATTAAGAGAAGAATTTATAAATCTTTTGACGGAAAAAGTATACAAACGTCATTATAATAACAAGGCAAGAACATATTACCGTTTACGCAAGGTTTTACAGCCTGGCAAGTGGCAGGAAGTAATAACTGACAAATTTTGGGAAGCTACACGTATGAAATGTGGGTTTCAATTTAAGAACCATTATATTTCTGCAGATGCTAAATCTGGTGTTATTAATGGTAAGTTTATTATATATTAATTGAATTTATTTTTGTTAAATATATTCTATTAAATTTATAAGTAATAAACTAGTAATTTTTACTTAAAAATTTATAAATGTCAAAGAAATATAAAAAATTAAATAAAGTTGTTTTTACTTTCATTTATACTTGCTTTAGGTTGTAATTTTAAATATAAATATATATAACACAACAGAAACATAAATAAATATATAAATGTACACACACACACACACACACACACACACACACACACACACACACACACACACACACACAATTATAAATAAATTTGTGCGTTATATGCTTTCTAATATAATTACATTATATACAGTTATATACATAATTGAAAACATTCTTAATTAAAAAATGTGTATTTTAGGATCTTGTAAATGTGGCAGTACATTAAAATGCATCACAGAGGATACTGATCCATCCAATAATTGTGTAAAATTAAATTGCACATATACATCTGGTAAAGGAAACCGCAAAAAACGATATTTGAGAAATCCGACCAGAACAATTATTGGAAAGGAATTGCAAAATAAATCGGTTCATATTTATCGTGCAGAAAAAGCACACATGCTAATGGCTGAGGGAGATCCAGAGCCTCCTCACTTATATAGTTCTGCTGTTTTACAAGAAGCAAAATCAAAAATAACGATGGCAGATTATATAGATCCTGATGCTTTTAAAGCTTTAGTTATTTTAAAGTCATCATCATTGCAAAATATAATTCATAATATTGGATTAGATTCTGTTCTTCTCCATTATTGGAGCAATCACCAACTAAACGTTTATAAAAAATACGCCAGTCAAAATGATACATGTGTATTTATCGACGCAACTGATAGTATTATTAAACATTTGTGCAAAGCAGATGGATCAATATCAAAACATATTTTTTTATATCACTGTGTTATCAATAGCAAAAGTGGGCAATTTTCAGTTTGTCAAATGGTAAGCGAAAGTCATAATGCAAATTCCATTCATTTTTGGTTGGCAGAGTGGATACGATCTGGTGCACCGGTGCCCAAAGAAGTGGTATGCGATTCATCTAGAGCATTATTAATTGCAATTGTTCGTGCATTTACAGGCTATCTTACCATCGAAGATTACGCGGATGCATGTAAAAATTCTAATTTACCTAAATGCTATGTGAGAATAGATGTAGCACATTTTATAAAAAAATATTCAAATTTTTTTAAATCATTAAATAAAAGAATAAAAATATTTTATCTTGGTGCGATTGGCCAATTAATACTATGTAGAAATCTTACAAATGCAATAGAAATAATACATTCTATTTTTGTAATAGCATTAGCAGAAACGGATGGAAATTTAGAAACTGGCGAGCTTACGCAATGCGATAAAGCACGTATTAAATTAACAGAATTAATGACTGATACATTACAAATAGAACATTTTGAAACTGACAATAATAGTGAAACTGACAATAATAGTACTCTATTCGAAATAGAAAATTCGACTGAAGTAGGTAGCTTGAGCAATCCATTTGAAAACTTATGGTCTGTATGGGGTAAGCAAATTTTAAAGAATGTTAGATCGTCACTTACTTCGGACGAAGGTAATAGAATAAATCCATTTTATTTTCCACAATTAGTTGATTGTCTTATGATTGATATTAGATTATTACCCTTTTGGACGAATATTTACACTGATAAATTCGGTTATGGTCGCACACCTGCGTCTAGTGCATCTGTGGAAAGTGAATTTAATAAAATAAAATCTTTACTGTTAAAAAAATTGTCCACTTTTGCGTATTGATGCTTTTATTCAAAAGCATGTTAATTATTTGCATGGTATTATGAAAGTAGTTGATACATGTGACAAGAATCCTCCTGTAAACGCACATGATGAATTTCATGTATCATTAACTAACACGTCTATAAAAGAGCCTACAATTAATAATAATTTATTAGATAAAGATATTTCATGTCCTGCATGCCAAAATAATGATCAGCCAACAGGTGCACATATTTGTTGTTTATGTGAAAAATATGTTCATGCATTACCTCAATGTTCTGTATCATTTAATGACGACGAAGAAGGTCACGGTCAACGTCGTATATGCATGACGTGCAAAAATGTTGAAAATATAAAAGATATTTTGGCAAGTCGTGAAGTGGAGAATTGGCGAAATTTAGAAACAACAAAATCATGTAAAAGTAATGCATTGTATTTAGGTAAAAATAAACACAAATTAATAGATTCTTTGACGTGTAAAAAAGCAGTAAAGATACCTATTTTAAAAAACGGTAACAATTTATGTCTAAAATCTATAAGTATAAATGATGATAACTATACTATCACTAATACTTGCGCATTTGATAGTATATTTCAAATATTACTTGCTGCAGGACATGATTTTGAAAACATGCTAACATATATGAACAAAATAGCAGAATCAAATTCATTCTTTAAATTAATTATTAATTCTATAAATAATGGAATTACTCTCTCTTCATATAAATTGCGCGCGCAAATACTTTTAGAAATATTCCCGGTTTCTGATGTTGGTGATTGCAAATATGTAGATTGTTATACAAATGTAGGCTATCTAGCAGGTATCCTGTTCAATCCAGTTCCAAGTTTTGAAGAGACATCACGTTGCAATTCTGGTTGCTTGCCACAATATAAGAAATTATCTATAATTCAAATAGATCAATTAAAAATTGCGAAAGCATCAATTAATAATAATTTCGATGAAATAATAAAAGAGAGCATTTACTTAAAAGGTGAACATCCTTGTTGCTCAAAAAATTGTCCCGGTGTTGAAACGACAACGCTATCTAAAACAGACAAGATTTGAATTATTAAACATAAAGTAGTACATTGTTTTAAAAAAATATTAGTAAAAGAAAGATTATAAGAAACAAAACGCACATGTTGGAACGGAAAATATTGCGTTACTTGTAGTACTGCTAGACTGAAAGAAATTCAAAATTTGGTTAAATATTTTCTTTATTTTGTTTTTTTCTTTCTTCATAATAAAATATTTTTGTGTTCCGACACATTTGCTGTACTGACCTTTATTATTAAACCGATATTTATTTTTCAGGAGATATTGTCATTTTCAACATCTTCTCATCAACAAATATGGACTTCCATATTAAATTGAACGATATTCATAAATCGTTCCAAAATCCATTAAATGGAGTAAAATATAAATTACTTGGCGTTGTTGTATACAAAAAACCCATTAGAACAAGAGGTATACGAACAATCGGGCACTATACAGCTATGTGTTTAAGAGTAGGACAGACATGGATCGAATATAACGATCTAGAACAAAAAGAAAGAAATGTTAAAGAAAAATCTTCCGTGACACCAGCTTTATTAATTTACAGCGTTTCGAATTAAAAGTTTTACACTATTTTAAGATATAATTATTCTTTTATAATTTGTATGATAAAACATATTTAATAAAGGTTTTTTTAAATAACAAGTTACAAAATTATTTTTAGTAGTACAAAATAGTATTTAATAGTACAAAGTAGTATGAGAAATAATTAATAATGTAATAAATTTAATTCCATTCATCTAATAAAATTTTCAAAAGCTTGGAAAGGAATAAAATTTTGAAAAAATTGGAAAACAAGACTTATTTTTTAGATTAGACAAAATAGGGGTTGTTTTAAGGGGTTGATAAAAATATTTTAATGTTTTCTGGGGTGGTACGAATTGGTACAGATTAAATACTAATAGAATCTCCTTTTATTTTTGGTTTTTTAAAGATTTTTATTCTGTTGGCTTGATGTCGAGTTAGCAGGACCACAATTTTCTTTAAGTAACGAGAGGTACAAAATTATTTCTGGTGGTACAAATTAGTACACGACAAATAATGAATAATACAATTAATTTAGTTCAATTTTGATAATAAAATTTTGAAAAAATTGAAAAAGAAAACTTATTTTTTAGATTAGACAAAATAGGGGTTGTTTTAAGAGGTTGATAAAAATATTTTAATGTTTTTTGGGGTGGTACAAATTGATACAAATTAAATACTAATAGAATCTCCTTTTATTTTTGGTTTTTTAAAGATTTTTATTCTGTTGGCTTGATGTCGAGTTAGCAGGACCACAATTTTCTTTAAGTAACGAGGGGTACAAAATTATTTCTGGTGGTACAAATTAGTACACGACAAATAATGAATAATACAATTAATTTAGTTCAATTTTGATAATAAAATTTTGAAAAAATTGGAAAAGAAAACTTTTTTTTTAGATTAGACAAAATAGGGGTTGTTTTAAGGGGTTGATAAAAATATTTTAATGTTTTCTGGGGTGGTACAAATTGGTACAAATTAAATACTAATAGAATCTCCTTTTATTTTTGGTTTTTTAAAGATTTTTATTCTGTTGGCTTGATGTCGAGTTAGCAGGACCACAATTTTCTTTAAGTAACGAGGGGTACAAAATTATTTCTGGTGGTACAAATTAGTACACGACAAATAATGAATAATACAATTAATTTAGTTCAATTTTGATAATAAAATTTTGAAAAAATTGGAAAAGAAAACTTATTTTTTAGATTAGACAAAATAGGGGTTGTTTTAAGGGGTTGATAAAAATATTTTAATGTTTTTTGGGGTGGTACAAATTGATACAAATTAAATACTAATAGAATCTCCTTTTATTTTTGGTTTTTTAAAGATTTTTATGCTGTTGGCTTGATGTCGAGTTAGCAGGACCACAATTTTCTTTAAGTAACGTGGGGTACAAAATTATTTCTGGTGGTACAAATTAGTACACGACAAATAATGAATAATACAATTAATTTAGTTTAATTTTGATAATAAAATTTTGAAAAAATTGGAAAAAAAGACTTATTTTTTAGATTAGACAAAATAGGGGTTGTTTTAAGGGGTTAATAAAAATATTTTAATGTTTTTTGGGGTGGTACAAATTGGTACAAATTAAATACTAATAAAATCTCCTTTTATTTTTGGTTTTTTAAAAATTTTTATTCTGTTGGCTTGATGTCGAGTTAGCAGGACCACAATTTTCTTTAAGTAACGAGGGGTACAAAATTATTTCTGGTGGTACAAATTAGTACACGACAAATAATGAATAATACAATTAATTTAGTTCAATTTTGATAATAAAATTTTGAAAAAATTGGAAAAGAAAACTTATTTTTTAGATTAGACAAAATAGGGGTTGTTTTAAGGGGTTGATAAAAATATTTTAATGTTTTTTGGGGTGGTACAAATTGATACAAATTAAATACTAATAGAATCTCCTTTTATTTTTGGTTTTTTAAAGATTTTTATGCTGTTGGCTTGATGTCGAGTTAGCAGGACCACAATTTTCTTTAAGTAACGTGGGGTACAAAATTATTTCTGGTGGTACAAATTAGTACACGACAAATAATGAATAATACAATTAATTTAGTTTAATTTTGATAATAAAATTTTGAAAAAATTGGAAAAAAAGACTTATTTTTTAGATTAGACAAAATAGGGGTTGTTTTAAGGGGTTAATAAAAATATTTTAATGTTTTTTGGGGTGGTACAAATTGGTACAAATTAAATACTAATAAAATCTCCTTTTATTTTTGGTTTTTTAAAAATTTTTATTCTGTTGGCTTGATGTCGAGTTAGCAGGACCACAATTTTCTTTAAGTAACGAGGGGTACAAAATTATTTCTGGTGGTACAAATTAGTACACGACAAATAATGAATAATACAATTAATTTAGTTCAATTTTGATAATAAAATTTTGAAAAAATTGG
This sequence comes from Linepithema humile, assembly GCF_040581485.1. Taxonomy (NCBI): domain Eukaryota; kingdom Metazoa; phylum Arthropoda; class Insecta; order Hymenoptera; family Formicidae; genus Linepithema; species Linepithema humile. The sequence goes on from NC_090135.1 coordinate 5,722,757, forward strand.
AAAAAAAGACTTATTTTTTAGATTAGACAAAATAGGGGTTGTTTTAAGGGGTTAATAAAAATATTTTAATGTTTTTTGGGGTGGTACAAATTGGTACAAATTAAATACTAATAGAATCTCCTTTTATTTTTGGTTTTTGAAAGATTTTTATTCTGTTGGTTTGATGTCGAGTTAGCAAGACCACAATTTTCTTTAAATAACGAGGGGTGCAAAATTATTTCTGGTGGTGCAAAGTAATACATAATGGGTAGTAAATAATGGGACAAATTTAGTTTAATTTCGCTAATTAAATTCCTAAGAAATTGAAAGTGAAATGGACTATTTTGTAGGTTAAACGAAATGAGGGTTGTTTTAAGGGGTTAATGGAAATATTTTGATATTTTTTGAATGGTACAAATTAGTACAAATTCTGCACTAAAAGAATATGTTATATTTTTTATTTTTATTAATTTTTTTTTTCTGGTCCTGCTAGCTTGACATCAAGTTAGCAGCGCCACGATTTTTTTTGTAATGGCATGAGGTACAAAATTATTTTTTGTGGTACAAAATAGTACAAAATGGGTACTAAAAATTCCGATAGGTCAGATTTGATTTTGCTGATTTGGTCCTGCTAGCTTGAGAGAGGTAATAAATTCAATATTTTATTCTCAATAATAAAATAAACAATTCTTTATTTATATATTATGTTTGAGAATATATACTTGCAGTTCTTTGGATTGTTGGAAGCTCGCTTGTATAATTCAAGTGTTTCTTTTTTTTATAAATAGTTAATTGCACATCATGCAAGGTTATCTCATGTCGTTGATCGCAATTTCGTTATTCTGTGTAGAAAGAAAGCTCACAATAATTAGAGTAGAATGTATAATATAGAATAAAATGTATGATGTATTAGGTCCTTGAATAAGTTCTCGCTGTTTCTTAAAAGATGGCGTAGCGGCACTCTGTGCATGGAATTTCGTACGGAAACGCATCAGCTAAGTAGTACTATATGTAACCTCAAATTCTAGTAGATACAGTTTACCACAGTGTCAACCACGCGTGTTTAATTACCTATTGCGAAAATGTCTACTTTTGTGCCAAATAAAGTGTTTTTGCGGGGAATTTTATTGCACTGCTTTATTCAAAAGAAATCTGCAGCTGAAGCACACAGAATTCTTGTTGAAACATATGGTGACAATGCTCTGTCGAATACGACATGCAGAGACTGGTTTAGGCGCTTTAAAAATAATGACTTTGACCTTGAAGATAAAGAACGTTCTGGAGCACCGACAAAGTTTGAAGACGAAGAATTGGAGGCATTGCTTGATCTAGATCCATGTCAGACGCTAGTAGAGCTCGGGAAAACATTGCAAGTAGATGCGTCAACAGTTTCAAAACGTTTAAAAGCGTTAGGAATGATCCAAAAGTCATTTTGTTACATGACAATGCTCGGCCACATGTGGCAAAACCAGTCAAAACTTACCTGGAAACGCTTCAATGGGAAGTTCTACCTCACCCGCCGTATTCACCGGACATAGCCCCCTCGGATTACCACTTGTTTCGGTCGATGGCGCATGGTTTGAGCGAGCAGCGCTTCCATTCTTTCGAAGAAACCGAAAAATGGGTCGATTCATGGATTGCGTCAAAAGATGAATCGTTTTTTCGACGGGGGATTCAATTACTGCCAGAAAGATGGGAGAAAGTGGTCTCTAATGATGGACAATACTTTGAGTAAAGTTATTGTAAGCCTTATATTTTAAATTAATGTTTTTTTTTAACAAAAAAAACAGCGAGAACTTATTCAAGGTCCTAATAATATAATAAATGATTTTTATTATAACAACTAAAGTTTCAGAAAATACATGTACAATTAGACTGAGCTCAAGATATAATGGTTTTCTTAAAAAAACTAAGCGACCGATTGTATTGAAATCTCAAAGTGTTCTGAGTAATCGCCTTTTGTTTCCTAGAAGCGAAGCATTGCTCGCAGGTTTAATTAATGATCTATGATCACGATGGCATCACTTATCAGGAGCGATCAACATCAAGTACCAATGACTTGTATTTTATTATGCGAAATTCGGTGTATACGTTTTGAACATATATTAAGCGAAGAAAATGTTGGATTTTAATATAATACATTTATTTATTCTATACATATTTTTATATTTAAAAATATTTTTACTTTGTAATTCAATAAATTATTCACATCAAGCGTAAATTAATATCTAAAATTATAAATTAAAACGTTATGTTGCGATATATCCCGAGAAATATTTACTACTTCTTACTATTCTTTTAGCCACCATGAATTACATAAAACTTCGAAATTGATTCAATTAATTTGACATTTTGATCAAAGATGTGATTATCTTTAGTACAATGTTTAAATGAAGAGAGGTCATATGAACAAAGCTAAATGATCAAAGCTGAATGTACATAAAATTATGTAATTAATTATGTAATAAAAGTCAAGAAATAAAATTGAACTGCAAGTAAAAAACTCTGCGTGATATAAAAAATTTAGACTAAAAGAGTTAAAACAAGAAATAAAACAAAATGTATACCTAAAAACTTGTCAAAATCATAATTCGAGAGTTATGAGATGTATTGTAATGTCATATGTTGTCAATGTTAAGCTGGTTGAAGTTTGGAACGTTCCTGGAACGATTTTTTAAAAATGATTTGTCGCTCTTGTCCTTTTGCAGGGAGAAAGTTTTGAGACCCACAAACAAAGTACAAAAGAGACCGATCCGATACATGCGTCGGAAGACACCCTTATAACCAAAGAACCACCCCCAAAATCACTTAAACAATTCTAACCAAGCTAAAAATGATTTGTCGCTCTTTTCCTTCTGCACGGAGAAAGTTCCGAGGCCCTCACACGACATGCAAAAGAGATTGATTCGATACATGCATCGGAAGACACTCTTTTGACACACATTTGTCGATTTTAAAATTTAGAAATATGTATCAAAAATTGCTACATTCAAAACATTCTATACAGTGTTACAAACTATAATGCAATTTTTTTAGTCTATCCTTAGTCGATCCTTGAATATAATTTTTTTTTTAAATTTTATATTTAACATATTGTTAAAATATAATAGGTTAAATGCGACAGGTGTTGATATAATGACTGCTCGACAACTATTCCCATGTTGGAACGAGATAACACTTAATTCCACCTTCAAACTTTCCATCAAGCACCATAAAAATCTTACAGCTTTATCAAATATGCCTATACAAACAACAGAAAATGATGACAAACGTGACACATGATGTGGACACATTTTGAAAAATCACCTTCAATGTCCAATCAACATTTAAAGGTTGTGGTAACCACAATCACTAGCATTTCTACTTCGGTTGGAAATGTCACATTTTGGAGTAGAAGAAATGTAACGAACCGTTTAAAATTAGCGGAATGTATTGCTCAACAAGTCCTAAACTTTTTAAAATATGAACATAATATAGACAAAATATCAAAAATAGACTATGTTGTACTTCGAGAAATTCAACAAAATATCACTGAGACATGGGGACTAATTTTACAAAGGTAATATTCAAAACTAAAATGAATTAATCAAAAATAGTTATTAAATAAAAGATATCAAACTATTGAATAATAAAATATGCTTATATAAATTAAGAAATAGTCAAAATTTATACAATTTTACTTGCGACACATTAAGAAAATATCATTATCTTCAGCTTAGATTAGAAATTAAAATAATCATTCTTTACGTGAAATCAGACTTTAGTGTAGCTTTAGTTTTAGAAACATGAAAAATAATTGTGTGTTTTAAGTTGCACGAATAAAATGACTGTTATAAAATCTTATTATATTATTTATTTTGTCGGAACTCATCGGAGTTCTTGTGTTCCAAATTCTAATTTCCTTTTTCATCTGTGAAATTATTTATACAAAATGTATAAAATGTACAAAATATCACTTTTCCAGTTTTTGAAATAAAGTCTGTATGTAACTGTGTACACGAATAAGTAAACAGTTTTTATTACGTCGTTTTATAGGCAAAATAAATTACATTATTGAACATGAATACCAATTAGCTCAAAATTGTCAATGGTCACTTTATTTCTATTTGTTATGAGATTTAGCACAAAAAATCTTAAATACATTACTGCAGAAAACAATTTAAAAAAAACTTTTTAATATAATTTTTTGTAATAATTTAATATAATTTAATATAATTTTTTGCAATAATTTGATATATCTAGAATATAAAGACTTAATAAATTTTATAATTACAGCAAACATTGTCCATGAATTTTTTATATTTGAAATTATTTTTCAGAGAAACTGATATTCATGTCGAACACTTAGATTCCGTTTGGCATAAATTGAAAGTGGCACGTCTTATAACAAATCAAATAATATCTCTTTGGTATAATGATGTGTTGCTATCGTCGAAAACAGGTTTCGCTACATTGCTTGCAACGTACATTTTATATCAGGTATATCTTATATCGCGTTGTTTTACATTCTTATAATTGATATACTACATTTGGTAATCATTTACATTTACATAAACAGTTACAATTGTCTTGACTTTGACATACGTTACCAACGCCAATTGTTCTGACAATGAGTAAAAAGAAAAAAATTTTTGTCACTCGTTATTTATTTATTTGTTATTTTATTTATTAAAAAGTTATTAACATAAAAAGTTTACGGAATGGGACGTAATTTTATGACACCAATTATATTAATATAATGAACTCTTACTGTTAGCAGATTTATTTATTTAAACATGGTAAATTGAACGCGTGGCAGAAAAGGAGCTTTGCCTCTCTCTTTCTGCACCCTCAAAAAAACCTTATCCCTTATCCAATCTCTATAGGTACCTTTCTGAAAAAAATTGAGCTCGGAGCCTCTTCCCCTCTTATATCCTCGAACTTGTTTGTAATAATTATTCCTGCATCCTGTAAAACAAGTGATAATGATCTATAATTTGTATAATATGTATGCATAAATGTTACTTTTTGACACCGAGGGCACATAATTTCTCGTCTTGCATTTGATACAAATATATGATTAGATTTTCATCATTGTCAAATAAAGAAATTTATGTAGCAACATATGACGTTATGAATTTGTAACAGAAACTGCGTGCTTTATATTATTCTTATAACACAAGTAAAGAAAAAAGATTTGCTACTTGATGACAACATATGACCTTTCCTCAAAACTCCAGAGCAGGAAAAATTATAGGAATATTTATTTTAAGTACTAATTTTAATTGTTAATAACTTTTTATATTGTTCAAAGCTTTTAATCATAGAGTGACGACTAAATACATACATCAATTTTTCACGAATAAGTAAATAAATCTGTTAAGCGTTTGTTCTGTTTGATATACGTGAATATTAACAAATTGCGTTGTATTCATTAAATTTCTTTCTTTAATAACTATGTTAAAATGTAATAAATAATACATTTTACGATAAAAATCAAAAGTTTATTTGCAACGAACAACGGTGGTGTATTGTTCCAAATATAATATTTTGACCAAATATTTATTTCATTATTTTAAACTTTTTAGATTCCTCTGGATTAAGACATAATGAATTTATTTATCGCCGAAATACAACGGGAATTTTTTCTTTTTGATACTGCTTCGAATGCAAATAAAATGGATTCATTTAGCTATCGTCTAGATCATATAAAACGTAAGTTAGCAAAATATATCTAAAAGTCTACAAATGGTTAAAGTAAATATAATTAAATAATACTGTTGAATAATATGCAAATTTTTTAATTTTATAAAAGAAAATAAAAAGTTGAACTACATACAATGTTACAAAACAAATTACAGTCTGGCTCGATGCTAAGAAATTGAAGTATCCACTGATATTAATTGTTTAAATTACCTGCGTAAATTTATTTTGTTTGATTATTATTCTGTTGCTTATTTAATTGATTGGTTGTGTTTTGGTTTTCTTTGAGAGCATTTTGTCTCTCGACGGACAAGCTCGAGCTTATATACATACGTTTAATTTTGTGAGGATGTCAACAAACGAGAGACATTTATCATATTTGGTTATTATATCGAGCTGTCAGCCCGTATTGGTTCCAATACAACGGTGTGAAACAAATCGGTGTAATTTCGAATCTCTCGTGCAACCTCTTTGCCGATACTGACGACAGTCGCGCCAAAATCGTCAAACCGATAGAAAGGCTGAAGAGTTGAATACCAAGAAGTTGTTTTAGCTCGTTGCACTCAAACCAAATAAATTTAAGAGCACTGTTCAGTGAAACAAAAAGCTCGTTATCATATTTCAATGTCCCTGTGGCAGTTACCAGCAATCTTAACAACAAAATTTCATTTACGTCTTTAATACACAAATTAAAATACAATGTATTGACATACATAAATTTCATTATAAAAGAAATATATGTTAACTTTCAAAAAATATGTATTTCAAAGTATTTAACAAGCACTTTATAATATTAAATGTTTCAGCATCCAATATATGACGCATGTTATACCATTTGATAACTCCTGATATGTTTTGGACTGGAATCCGCACATATGTTAATAGCAAACAGTAAGTAATATCTATTTATCTTTTTTGCTAGATAATTATCACATAAATTGGATATTGAAGAAGAATGACGTATTTGAAATTCTACTATCCAAAAATATAAATATAAACTTTTTCAAATTTTTTTTAAGAAATTATCTTAAATCTACAAAACTTTAAACAACATAACGTTGATTTTTAAAAAATTGCAAAAAAACTGATATATCTTGTTTTTGTAAGTTATCTCTGCGCTAAAAACACAAAATAAAAATTTATACACTAGATACTGCTTTCTATTAAATAGTATTATACTTTGTACATTATTGTTTCTAACTTTTAAATAATTAACATTTTTCGAAAGCACTCGAAAATTGAAGTTTTAAAACCAATCTATGGAAAATTATACATGTAGAAATATAAGAATGTACTGCTATAAATTGTTTCATAATGTATTAAGTTGTTTAATTTTACAAATCTATTTTAAATTTTTTTTAACTAAAATACGTAAGAAATACGTAATGTCATTAATATATTAGTTATATAGTAATACCATTTACTTTTTGTGTGCAAGGCATCTATACAAAACTAGATAGATATAATTCAATTTTTTGTTTTTAAAGTGGAATTTATGTATGTCAATTTATATAAGTTTATACACACATATCAATAATTCGTCCATTGTAGAGTATGTCGGTTTTCGGTACACCTTAATAAAATCCGCCAAATCGTACCGTGAGAAAAGCAATAAAAGCGAAAGCAAAATTAAAAAGATTTTTAGAAAGGTACACAAAGCATGTAAAATAACTTAATATTATTAAAAAATATAATTATTGTTATTTAGATAAAATAATTCTCCAAAAAAGTTATAAAAACAGTGATTTCAGATTTAAAGAATTTGATATAAGTTGACGTAGTATATAAATAAACAAGGAATATGTACAAACTATGGATTTTTAATGAATTAACTAATTGAACAGTTCACGTTTATATTATTTAACTTAGTCTTGATAAAACGTAACATTTCAATTCTGAGAAATATGTTACTTTAGGAGGCCTATATCAATTTCGATGCCCCCACCACTCCCTCTTTCGCTCTATCAGTCTATCTTCCAAAATCAAAATACTATTTTTATTTATGTAAACCAAAATTGATTTTTGAAGTTCTATCGAATTAACATTCACAGTCCTTTGAAAACTAATATTTAACATATACATATAGATAGAGAAACTTTTATTCTTTATATTGTTACGTCCTGATAGAAGTTGAATTTTTTCGTTGGGCTCGGCGATCAACGTAAACGGGCCTGACCGCACGAGCCGAACGGCACGTTTAGGACTTGCGACGGGTCAGCGACTGGAAGAGTCGTTTTTACTCCGTACAGGTCAACCGCTCGTTGGTTCCTTTTTTGAGTCAAAGAATTGAATCCCTTTTACCCGGGACGGAACCTTTGTACGCAATTTGAGAGGGAAAGTGTGAGGGGATGACGAACGAGGAGGGTGTGGTTAAATGAAAAAGAACAAAAGTTTAATTTACTAAAGACTTAACATTTAAATTTAATTAAATTTTTAATTTGGATACAAAAAACTTAACTCTCAATCGCATGTTTATAATTTTGTTTGTGTATTTCCTACAATAGTGTGTGTGTGTGTGTGAGTGTTTTATTCTTCCGGAGAGAGGACAGAGAAAATAATAAAACAAAAAGGAATGAACTGACTTACTCGTTGCAGAGTAGCCTTGATTAGTGCTGAGTAGGTTCGGTTGTTCTAAGCGGGCCCGTTGAGGGATGGTGTTGTATAGGCGTCGGACCCTTTTTGTAAACGTGTGGGTACCCTGCTGCGGGATGGTGTCGTCAGGGCGATGGACCTTTTATTCGAGATGCACCACTTGGTCGCGACAAAGTATCAACTAATTTTACTTTTTTAATTCGCGCCCCCGAACTACTCAAAAAACTGTTTCAAGAAACTGAGCTAAACTTAATAAAACTGCGCAAAAACTGCTTGAAGAATCGTGTGTAATTGTGTATAATTGTGAGTGGAGCCACCAGAACACAGGTTTTTATACCCTTTCCTTGGGGTGGATCCTTTTGGAAAATCTTAGGTTTTTGAGACGAATAGGATCGAATAGGAATTAGTCTTGCGAAAAGATTTTTAATGTGGGGGAGGATGGCGTCATTTTTAGCTAATAGGATTGAGTTTAGATGATTAGGTTACTTGAAGTGGGGTAGGAAGGAAGGGGCCCTAACGAATAAGGAATAGCGTCGTTTCGGGTCCATATACGATAGGGGTAGGTTTTTGAGGTGGCATAACCCGGTTGGTGTTAATTAGTATAGGTGGGGTGCATCTCAGTGTCTTAAGATCTGGATGGGCGTAATCTTTAGACCGTACGATGGAATGATGGGTGGTCTATAAAGGTGCTTGCCCCCGATTCACGGCTTTCGGATTGGAGGGTTAAGAATCGAGTAATATGTTGGCAGGTATGGGGCGTCACAACAAACCCCCACCACCTACCCCGTCTAGGCCCCCCGCAGTGGATCTGGCGCCAAAACATTCTTCCACTCCTCTCTGACGGGATGGGAAAAAAGATGGCGGCTACGGGTAAACAAGATGGCGGATGTTGACAAGATGACGGAAATTTTTATTTTTCCGAATTGAGAAAATCCAAACGGGGTTCGAACCTGGATCGCTGGATTTCTAATCCTGGTCCTAGTCTGCTGGGCTACCTATAGATCTAATGAAATAAGTCGTAGGGTCATATTTATGGCAGGCGCGGGATGACGTAAATTTTTTATTTTTTTCCGAATTGAGAAAATTCAAACCGGGTTCAAACCTGTTCCGGATTGTTCTGTGTCTATTTCTCATTGTTCTAGGTTTTAGTGTCGCTGATGTAACATTATCGGTCGAAAAAGACAAAATAATTCTCTACCTTCAAGAGTAAAGTGCTCTTTAAACGTTTGTTCTGACAAAACTGAGAGTTGTTCCGGATTGTTCTGTGTCTATTTCTCATTGTTCTAGATTTTAGTGTCGCTGATGTAACATTATCGGTTGAAAAAGACAAAATAATTCTCTACCTTCAAGAGTAAAGTGCTTTTTATATGTTTGTTCTGGTGAAACTGAGAGTTGTTCTGGGTTGTTCTATTCGTTTTTAGCTTAAATATGTAATTTGGTGTCAAAACATAATATAATAATAGCGATAAATGTAAAAATACTATTTGGACGCTTAATGCTATTTTTTGCTATATCTTTTTAAATTCTTTTTTAGGGGGATTAATATTTTAGAACAATGTTTAGAACAATTAGAACAATCCAGAACAGCAAAAAAATTTGAATTTAAAAAAAAATGGGTGGCCACAAAAATAAATCGTTTTTTTGCTTTTCCCGTCATGTTTTTCGATTTTTTTGCTCATAACTTTGGAACAATATAGAACAAACGTAGAACAACCTGGAACAACTAAAAAAATATTCAAAATCGAAAAATGGGGGGCTAACTTCATATAGGCGCGAAGGGGTCGTATTTATGGTGGAGCCGCGTCTATATGAGGTACCCCGGACTCTCTGGCAGGTATGGGGCATCAAAACAAACGACGTCACACAGTCGCCTCTAGTCCGTGAAGGGAAGGGACGTATTTATGGTGGAGCCGCGTCTATATTTGGTACCCCGGACTCTCTGGCAGGTATGGGAAATGTAAACAAACATCGCCAAGGTGTCGAGCGGGGGATGATAGAACTACGGCCAAGAGACCTGTGAGCGGGCAAGTATGGGAGAACAAAAGAACGACGTCACGGAGTCAAACGCTGGATTCTGCTAGACCGATATTCGACGAGATAGAGTGACGACTAAGGGGGGCTCCTGTGCAAACGGTATAGAGCGTGCGCCGGTATAGCGAACAAAAGAACGCAGCGACGAATGATCGGACGCTTTTTAGTCTGATATTAGGCATGCTGGTTAAGGGGGCAGCGATATCGCGTGAACAGGGTGAGCCACCCGTTTTCGCAGATTGAGCGCGCTGTATGGATTGGGGAGTGCATGAACATACGAAAAGTGGAAGAAAACAAACACGAGAAATGGAATACAAAATCGTTTATTTGGAATTTTTCTTAAGAATACATAATTGAACATTACAGTCAAAATATAAAAATATTTTATTTGACTTACTGAATACGTTCTAAAAATATTATTTCAAAGCATGCATCGAGAAATGTTAAATATATGAAATAAAATGTTTTATTTAAAATTTTTAAAAATACATCGTTGAATATTACAACAAGTACTTGTACGTAGTTTCGTTTGCTCATTTTTTTTACAATGAAAAATTTTGCGATATAAGCATACTATCAGTCTGTCGTTTTGGTTATAATCATCGGTGAAAAGACGAAGAAATTGCTCAAGGTTGTAACCAAGAGACAAATAGTAAAGAAACACGCAACAATATTGGCCGCATGAAAAAAATCTTTGTAGCTGCACGGTGTTCCATTGATACGTGGTGGAATTTCGTCGAAGTCGCAGATGAAATCGTTGATCCGAGTGTGGCGGGATTCCGTAACTATCGGAATATGTGCCGGTACCGTGTTCGTCGATGTAAAAGGCGACCCAGTGTCTTCTGGGGCGATCATGCTCGTCTGTATTAGCGACAATGGCTGTCGATCTCGTCCACACCCTCGGTAGTCTGTCGGCAGGATAGACTCCTGCATATCTGACATTGAGACGACGCAACGCATGTAAGATTTGCAGTGAATTCATTTGTCGCGTAACAAGACGGTGCTCGTGCGCAAGGAATTATTTGTATAGTAGAGTCGCAGAGGTTTATCTCCTTTTGCGTAGAGTAGACGTTCTCGAATGATTGTGCGGAGATGGTTTGTTGAGCGTTGCTATCGGTAAGATATTCTTCTTTCTTTACACACGGTATATCTTTTGCAATGTAATTACGTGATTGATTCTTGTCTTCTTCTTCTTCTTCTTCTTCTTCTTCTTCTTTTTTCCGTAGCGTTACGCCACGTTTCCATATTGCGAATTATATCGAAATTTTTATTTTTTTTCATAAAAACGCCGCTGTCAGCTTTTTCGCTTATGCTCCAATTTTTATGAGAAACATCATCGCAGCTCGAAACGATGCTACACTCACTGCTGGTGTTTTGAGCGCCTATCCAACGTTTCAATTTGCCGGCGTTGCGTAACGCGCAAAGAAATTTGTCTGTAGAGCAAAATCGAAAACCGTGGTGAGAGCACCAATGTCCGCTCTCTTTGTCTTCCGACAAATTTTTAAACGCCGGAGAAATTTTTTCTAGATTATATACGTTTCTGGAAAGTAGACGCCTCAGATAGCGGGCCTTTTCTTGCCCCCTGGTATAGATGTAGCGCACTCGACGTGTTATTTCTCGCAGTTGTATTACGAAACATTTAAGATCGGTTTCGCCATCGAAGCACTCGATTCCGTGATAATTTCGCGAAAGCCAGTTGTTTTCTCGTCTCGATTTTTCAGGTAAATCGTCAAAGGGATAGGGAGGCGTCATAATCCAGTGTCCGATGATTGCGGAGTTAAGCGCGACAACAGCCACTTCTTTCGGAATAAACTTCTCGTCGGCATCGCGGAAACCCTGTATATCGATGACTATATCCATGGTTATGTCCAAATACTCGCTCTTTCTTTTCAAACGAAGCGACGCCGTTCGTGTCTTGAACAAAACTGAATCTTTTTTCGCTGCTTTACACGTCATTTGAGAAAACAGACGTTAGGGAAAAATGTACGTAGTAGTGGTAGTAGTAGTAGAGGTGGGGGGTTCAACGTTATAAAAACCTAACCGCCAAAATCGACGATAACTTGTCGAGAGGAGTCTATTTCTAGAATATTATCGAACTCTGCATAAACGATACAATTAACGGTCGTGGTAAGCGCCTTATCAAATTTCACTTCTAATCGCAAACTACCATGTTTCGCGAGATTCCAATGTCCGGCGCAATGAACGGACAAGTCGGGGGTAAGATCAAAAGCGAAAAGAATGTAGCCCTGGGCATAATCCTCTCTACTTATAGAATTTCCCTCGTTCAAGAAGTGAATGCCGGTTCCCGAGAAGAGCGTGTGGTAGGCTTCGACGTAAAGCTTTTCGTCTTTCGAGAAGTTCGGTTGTAACGGCCTACTGGGGATTTGCATACCATCGGCATACAGAGAAAAGAAATTTATATCGTAGTTTCTGAAATTAAACGGATTCAATTTTCTATCGCCATTAAACGCTCTGTTATCGACAAAACCGACTATTACGCGTTTCGGCAGTTGTCCGAGTATTACATTATCTATCGATTCTCCTACGAGTCCGGCGTGAATCGTAAATGTTTTAACCTCGACTTTTGTGAGAGGATATTTGGCGGTGGTTTTACTCAACATTCTCGCGTGCGAGAGTAACACACCAGGGCTTATCTTTGCTCTTCTAACGAGCAGACTAGCGTCTAGAAGGCGTATTTTTGACACCAAATTAGATTCCATAAGGCAAAACAAATCTTTCGAGCGAACGAGCCTTATTCTAACTTCCACCCCGTTGATTAAGAATTTATCCTGATTGAAAACGTCGCAGTGAAGATGACCTATGAGATCTAGCGCCTGTCCGTCTCGAATGTAACGCGAGCGTCTCACGAGAGCCTGATTCGTGGTTTGCGACTCTAGGAGAGCGTCCATTAAGCCCGGGGTATCCGCGTCCCACAGACAGGAGGTCAGATGGGAGTTTTTTGCGGGTGAAAAATAATTTAATAACGCCTCGATGTAAGCCCGATACGCGTAAGCGTTGTTTGGGGTTGACACGAGTTTTTGATTGAAGTATATGTCGATTTGGTTGAACATGGAATGCAGTAAATGATTTACAGGGCCTACTTTGAACTTGAGGGTGCCAGCGGCGGTACCGCCTCCTGCTAGGGGGGAAGATTCTACGCGTACGCGAAAACTCAACATGGTGTGTGTGAGATCTAGATAATCTTCCCCATGGCCGGGTATGACGAATTCTATAGGCGCGTCGTCCGCGAGCGACGTTACGGGTTTGTAATAAATCCATTGCGATCTCTCGATGCTGGTTTGTGTAGGCGGTAAAAAAAAGAGATCGAGTTCACTCTTTAAGCACTCGTTTGAATGTGTATGAAGAAAGGACATACTCCGTAAATTCCTAATTCACACGTCGATTAAGAGAATATGTCGGCTACATTGCGTTTCTTGACTTGACGACAGCGCCCTGTGGATGGCTTTTTTTTGTTGTTGGTCTTTCTACCTGCCGTGCGTATTTTCTTCGTTGCTCTTTTTTTGTTCGTGATTTTTCTTCGCGCGTTGCTATTCTTCGACGATTTCTTTGTGTTCGTCTGACGATGAGGACGACGACGGCGCTTAGAAACAGCGTTGCGTCTTACGTGACTGAAGAAAGGAAACTGAAGCGCAGCTGTTTTCGCGGATACTTTATAACCTGTTCCTTTCATCAAGCTAGTTATTTTTTCTTTGGCTTTTCTTTTGAGATTTCCGCTCGATTCCTTGAGATGAGATTTGACCGCTTCCTTAAACGGCGTATTATTTTCGACATCCTCCATCACGTTAACGCCGGCTCGTAAAGCTTCTTTACCAACCGCTCGTACACCTTTACTCAGATAAGGAAGCACCCTCCTGAATAATCCTCCGAGAAAACTACCGATTCCGTGTCCTCGTTGATAGAGTGCTCCGACGAAAACCCTCGTGATTCCTCCGCTCCTACCTCCGCTATCGTAATATTCGTGGTCCTCCGGTCTAGCCATAGCGAGCGGCTTTTCCGACTGATTTTTTCTTACTGGAAACGTCTAAAGTGCAACGTCACCGTTAGCGTTCCCAATTGAAATGGTATTCTTTTTCCGAATTGATCTTTTATATCTATTTCAATCCTGCGGAAATACGTTTGTTGTAATGGGATATAATGCGGGACGGAGAAATGTTTCACTTGATTCGCGCCGTACGCGTAATAATGTCCGTAATGTTGCAGCTTGACCGGTACTATTCGAAGAAGTGGAGTTTGCACATCGCCGGTTATATAAGGTTCGCAAATATCACAATAAACAAAGAGTTTATCGGGAATACCGCGCAGCAATCCGTGCGGTTCGACGGTATAGAAACTTCCAGCGCGCACTCCTTGTTCCGTTTTAAACCCGAGTTTAATAAAAGGCGCTGTAAAAATATCTTTGGAATTAGGTTTAGTCGCAGTAAGCGTGGTATAATATGCGATTTCTAGGCGATTGCTAGGCGTTGGTATGGCCCCGCCGCAGCCGAGTATTCGTAGAAGATTATCGGAAACGTTCATATGATGAATCAGATTGCATTTATTTTCATCGCATGTAATGTCGAACAAGATTTTACCGCCGCCTAGCGTCTTCTAGTTTCAAATTAATATGCGAATTCGCATCTTTGCAAGCCGAATTAATAGCGGAGATAAGTTCCTCGATATTTTTATAAATACCATTCGGAATTACGCCTTCCGTCGACGTTAACGGCGCCCCGTTTTTCCTCGTCTCGTGTCCATTTTCAATATCGACGAATCTAATGACATTTTCAACGTGGTTTATGTGTAAAAAAGTAGTGGGAAATTGGATCTTGTTAAGCGCGACTTCCCATTCGCCGTGTAAATGTATAGGTTGAGGTAATTCTGTGGTGAAGGAAGTGGTTGCATTGTGCGGAAAATAACGCATGCTGCTATTGCTGGGAAGAATCAAGAGAAATTGATCCGTCCTCATTTTGAACAAGCGGGGTTAAACTCGAAGCAGGGATCCAAGAATCAAACTTACTGGGATAACCACGCCAGCTAACCAGCACCTGCTTATTATTACCGTGACCCCGGTTTCTTATCACACGGTCGACGATAAACTCCTCCTCCTGCAAGTTTTTCTCAACCCGAGCCAATTCTTGTTCGTAAAAAATGCTGTCTATGACTTCTCCCGCTAAATCGCTCGTGGTTTTCGCCAATCGAGTATGCGATGAATTCGAAATATCTCCTCACTCCACCGCGCCTCGTATCCTTTCTCGAAGACGACTTTTGCTCTACTGATACGAACGTGATCACCGACGTGGTATTTAGCCTTTCGGCGTTTTTCGTTCGCTTCGCCGTTGCTCCTCCATCGGCGCGTTATATTTTCACGCGCGATACGCGCATTTTCTCTCGTAACAGCATACGATTGCATTCTGGTGCTCGAATGACGGGTGTGATTATAGGCGTTTACGATATTCTGCAAAACATCGATGTAGCGTCGTGTATTTTTATGCGTAAAATAACACCACATTCATTCTTTCAATGTTCTGTTGAAGCGCTCGACGATGGCAGCTTTGACATCCGGATTGCGGGCTACGCGAAAACGAATGTCATTTTCTTCCAAAAACTTTTGTAGCGATCGCCCGACAAATTCTTTACCCTTGTCCGTTTGTAGGTATACGGGCGCGCGACCGTTACTTCTCGAGAGCACGTTCTGAAAAGCTCTCATTACGGAATTACTCGTTTTGTCGCGCAATGGTTCTACCCAGACGTATTTACTAAGTACATCGATAATCACGAGTAAATATATACGAATATCCCTCGTTGTAACTTTTGAGATTTCGGAGTTTGATTAAATCTGCCTCCCACAGATCGTCGATATTCGTTACGTTGTAATGCATTCGCGGAAATTTCCGTCGCAATGGACGATGCAGTGTGTAGGCGTCTTGTGCTTCGAGCCATCGCTCGACATTGTTACGGGGTAAATTCGCCGCGCGAAACAGATTATCGACAGCCGAATAGTCAGCATAATGCGCGGGATCGTAGTACAATTTTTCAAGAGCCGTCATTCCAATTTACTCCATTCTAACAGGCGTCTTGCTGGTGGAGAATCCGTGTTTCTCTGAGGAGTGGAACTCGCCGCAGGACCGGTAAGTTTCGCGATATTTTGCAAAGAACCGACTGTTAATAATTTTTTATTTCTCACTAGTGCGGAGGGAATGTTCAAGTCGTGAAGTAATCGCGCGAACTGAACTCTTCCCGCGGCTTTCACGGTTTTTCTATCGCGCATCGCCTCGTTTATCAGGTCTGAGATATTTGAATCTTTTACGACGTTACCGTCTATGGTCACGACTTCGTACTCATCCCAGTTAATTCTAGTCGACGATGCTTTATCGAGCAAGCGTTTCGTCAGTAAGCGAGCTCGGCACTGTAAGATTTCGGTACGCTTTCCACTATTCTTTCGACGCTTTTCATTACCCCGAGACTCGCGTCGTGTTCTTTCGGGAGGCTTCTCGTACGACTAGAGCCCGGAGCGAATGAGAGATCGCTCGGCGGTACTTCTTCATGAGTGTCCATCGCGTCTTCTTCCTCTTCTTCTTCCTCGGCGTTACGCGCGTCTTGATTTCGTCGTCCGTGTGCTACTCGTACAAAGTGAAGATATCGCCAAAGAACCTCTTTATACATCTTCCATCTCTCGGCTTCGTCGTTCGGATAGGGCAAATTAAGAATTCGACTCATCTCCGCATCGAGTCTGGATAGAGCGGTTCCGGGTGTTCGTACGGAATTATAATTATTATTATTATTAGCGCTTTCGTCCGGTGTGTTTTCCACGAGCGGTGCGCCGTAGTCGGTAGTCGGTTGATGCAATTGACGCTGCATTCTCTCGAGATTTTCCGTAGAAATTAAAACCATTTTTTTCGCCCTTTCCATAACACTCGATATTATTTTCTCTCTTGTATTTTAAGCCGTCACCTTGTCTATGATTCGCAAAAATAAGGCCTCTAATAGAGGAACGATAATATAGGATAAGAATCCACCTCGTTGTACCAATAGCTTTCTTTTATTCTTCCAATTTCCACGCTTTGCCGCGATACGACGTAGCGTCGTTTTGTATTTGCTCAGACGATTTTTTTCGCGCCGTTCGAGCGCAACGTTACTATTGAGCGTGTTGAAAACGCATTCGCAAATACAGCGAATAAATTTTTCGTCCGCGGTTCGCAGGAAGGAGCTGCGTTGATTTTTGTTCAGATGACACAGCGCCTCTAGAAGACAAACGTTTCTCTTTCCGATCGAACGTCTAGCGGTTTTCGTTGCACCGTCCGACGCCGCTTCTTTCATCGTGAAAAAGTCTCTCGCAACTGTCGTCTCGCGAGCAATGGTGCATACATTTTATACGCTGGAGAACGATTTGCGCGGTACGTAGACGTAACGCAACGCATCGTCAGGAAAGATGCTTGTCCGAAATCGATATTTGTCCGGAGTCGATTATTTCAGATCGAGTAATAAATATCCGTGGGGGCGCGAGGTTGCGTCAAAGTATGCTTCTTCTAGAAACTTTGGGTCATCGGGGTACACCTGTCGCGCGAGATGGCGAATTTGAGCGCGATCGCGTGGGTTCTTGAAGACGACGATGTAATTGGTATTAAGCGATATGTCGCGCTGACAGCGCCCCTAATGAAATAGATTTTGTGTGATAAGTATAACGCTGAGATTCTTATGGTGACTACCCTTTGTAAAAAGATCCACGATGACGTCGCACGAGGATGATTCTCTCATAAGATCGTCGATTATCACCAGCTTTGGTGTGAGAGGATCGTGGGAATAATCATGCGCTTGTGGCAACCCCTCGCGAAACTCGATTGCATTTTTCTTTATTTTTCCCGCAGCGTTCCTTTCTTTTTTCTCAAACACGTATTGAAGTTGTCGATAAGCATTTTGCCATTCGGCGTAATAAAATAAAACTCTTTGGAAAGAAACATCGGCCATTTCGGATAGATATTTGAGAAAAGTTTTTACAAAGACCGTTTTGCCGCATCTAGTGGGACCGCTGACGATAGACGTCCAAGGATGTTTCCAGCGTATGTCCATCTTGCGAAATGAACCCTTCGCCGTTCGCTCGCGCCTTCATAAACAAAAAAAATCAGCGAAACACTATGACGCGATAAGCTTACTGCCCACTGACGGCGGCGGCGGCGGCGGCGGCGACCGCTTGCTTGCGCTAGCGTACAACTCGCGGACTTGAACAAGCTGATTCGGTCCGCGGAGACGCTGAACAAGCGCAACCAGCGAAATTGCTCGCGCCAGCGTCCAAGAGTGGAAACGCTACTTCGCGCGATGAAACACTTTTTTTTTCTCGAAAAAAAATGAGGGTTTTATACGGGAAAGTATTAGGAGAAAGAAAAATCTTTAAGAAAAATTATGCGAGAAAACATTTATTTTTACGAATAAAAGTACATGATTTGAGAATAATAAAAATATTTGTTTTTATTTCTTAAATTTTTTATAGTTTTTACATAGTTTCTATACAATTATACATTTTACATTTTAAAACTAACAATATTTTCTTAAATTAAATAAAAAAATTTTTTATTTATACTTTTTACAAAAATTTATAAATCTACTTAAAGCTATTTACATAAAGTTGGAAAACACGCGCTAACCGTCGACAGCGAAAGAGCGAAAGAACAATTCCGTAAAAAATTAGTGAATCGCGTAACCGTAAGGAACGGAACAACGACTATTGAGAAATCTACGTTTTAATAGCACAGGAGTACAAGCTTTCACTTCGTCGCGAGTTATTAACTCGTGAAAAGCCGTACGCCGAATTGCTCTGAAACGTAGATTTATCGATGTTCTATGTGACTTTCCTTCTTCACTTTCCTCTTCTCGTCCCTCTCGCTCTTTTTGCAATATTAATTCTCTTATACTATTAAAATTAACTGAGCATGAGTTTGCAAAGTTTAGGGTTATACCCTTTACTTTGCAAACTTTGTGCGTGAGTCCTTTCGGTGTGCGAACAACGTAAGCATAAAATTTCGGGCCACCGGATATAAACGCCTCGATGTAACTACCGGACCCATAGCTTTCGAGTTCGTTCGTTATATCGCCCAAAAAATTACCCGTACGCGGCTCGTATTCGGAAGGATCACCGCTGCTTACATAAATGCAAGAATCGGTATCATAATATAAAACGCGTCGATCTAAGCGTTCTAAATATTTATACAACACTAATCGCGCTAGCGCCGTCGTGTACGCCGCTAAAACGACGTTGGTAAGAGGCGAGGGAACGTCGGCCTCTTCCGAAAGAAGAATTTAAACAACTTCGCGACCGAACGTAATCCCGAATTTTTCGCGATATTGTTACTTTCGAGAACAATACCTTCGGTTTCTTCGTAATCGCGAAGATATCGTTCTTTAGCCTCGTCATCGGTACATTCACTCGGCCACCCGCTGGTTTCTTGTTTTAATTTTAAAAATGTATTAATATATTCGGCGAATAATCCACCCTGCCGCGTACCGTGATCGTAGCGTGTTGCGTTGTACTGCCAAATCTCGCTAACCTCCGACACGAAATAACCTTTTTCAAGCGCTTTGCGATATTCGCACGATACCCATGTACCCGTAAATTCACGTTCGGAAGGCACGTGTGTACAATTTTCGCGTGAAAATGTTTTGCAGCAACTGCGGCACAACGCGAATAACAATTTTCCGCGTACGCGATACGGTAACACGGGGTGAAAGAGATCGCGCGGTGCGAGTACTTTGCAACGTACGAGGCCTTCGACGGAGTCGAAATTGTAATTCGGGCCTTCTCCGATTAGTACCGAACATTCCTCACCGACATACACCGTGGGATGTCCGATCGGAAAAGTACCCGTTTTTAAAACATACGGATACAGAGAACATACATCGATGTATCGTATCTTCTCTGTACCCGTAATTTCATATCGAGTCGCAACATTCCCCGTACGCCCGCCGTAAAACGCATCGCGCGGATTGAGCGGTTCGTTTTCAACCATTTGATGGTGCTGTAAATATTCCCGCATTACGCTATTTACAGCCATTGCACGATCGAAATCGCACTCCCATTTTTCCGTCACCGTGTATCCGCATTTTCGAAGACGATATGTCGTTGCGACGGTATGCTCATAACGCAAATCAATCGTATTCCTACGTTCGCTGTTTACGGAGAGGTTACTGTCGCGGTTGATTCTAAAGCACGACGGGCAACCGTGCCAAAAGCATCCGTGAAATTGAAACACGTGATGTCGTGTTACGCCGTTTTCTAACGATTCGTAATATCCGTCGACGAGTGTGCCGTCAAGTACGCGATATTCGCGGGTACGCCCTGCGTGAATAATGGGATGACCGAGCTCTCGCTCCATCTACACCAACCAACGCAGTGCTTTGCGCGATTGCGTATTCACGTGTCTGTAGCCACCCGATGGAATTATACCAATCTCGCTTTCACGCAGAAAGTTTTTTCTAAAAACCCTCATACACGTGGAAGCGATTGTTGTACATTCCTCGAATGGGCACACTTTTCCGCGCCTCAGGAAAATTTTCCAAAAAGCCATGCACGCTCGTCTAAGAATATCCACGTCGTTGCGACAATAGCGCAATATCTCGAGTTGAAAATCAAAAATATAATTCGCCCGGGTTACTTGTCGTGCCATGCTAAAAACTGTTCGCGTTCTTTCGTATTCATAGTTTCCGGAGAGTAATACTCGACGCCCGGCAACGGTCCTACATAGAATTGATTATTGAGTGTGTTAAATAAATGCGGAAAGACGCCTTTATCCAAAGTATTCGCCAGCCCGAAAGCTTTTGGTAATTTGGATAACCGCATCGGCATATAATTAACACTGTCGATAAATTTGGTATTTCCTACCGTTAGTACTATGATTTTAGTACCGCTCAAAATTACACGAGGTTCTGTCGAAATACCGCTTTCTACTAAATATCGGAGGATAAATTGCGCGTCGAACGATTTTGCGTTATGAGCAATACAAATTATTTTTTTTAAATATATCGTCGGACGCGTCGCGAAATTTACAAATTCTTTAACGGGATCGTGACGAAATGTAAATTCGCGGATACCGCACCAACGACACCGCACCGACATATCTTCTATTTCCGCGCACGATTCGCAAATCTGCTGCGCGACGCAGAGAATAGGCACGTGAATTTTTACATTAGCGGTACCTCGAAGCGTTTCATCCTGTCGTGTTTCGAAATCGTAAAACACGAATGCGGAGAGGTTTTCTGTTTTCGACACGTGTTCATCCTCATTTTGATCTTTGAAATGCTCTTCCGAAGAGCGACCCGCGATGCTACTCAAAGCTCGATTGATCGTCATCATGCAGCAATAATGATTTAGCGGTTGGTGAGAACGACACGTGAAACAGAAAGCCGCGCCGCATTCGTGCTGTTTCTTTCGTTCGATTACACGACCGCACTCGCTGCAAAATCGTATAACGCTGCAAACGCTTTGAAGCGAATGCTCGTCGTACGATTTTTGCGCGCAATGACGCTCGAGGCATGCGCGATTAAAAAATTCGCGATTACATTCCGTGCAGCGTATTCGCTCATGTTCGAATCTCTCGCAAGTTGGAACCATGTTACAACGCGGGCATTTATTAGAGCATCGATGCCCTTTCGCGTCACTGCGATAAGCTACGTTGCACGGAATGCAATACCCTCTACTTCCAACAGCGGCTCTTAAATTTAAAATCACGCTATAATGACGCGATTCGGCGACAAATAAAATATTTAATCGAGATATAGGTTCTCGATGTAGAGAGGCTAGCACCGCTGTTCCGTCGAATAACGGTTTACCCCCGCGACCAAAAGTGTCGGAATTGTAAACTATTATCGCGACATTTTCCGCGGCTAAATATTGTTGGAAATGTTCGATTTCCCTAATTCCGCAGCCGACTTCCGGAATCGCGATACCGACTTTTTTCGTCAACTCGCCGGCAAGTTCGCGTTGCGACGACGAATTTCGTGTTCTCACCGCGTTCCATCTCGCATGCAACTCGCCTGTACGCACATTTCCACGCTCGTTATTAATCTGTGCCGTCACGAGCGCGCGAGGAAAACACAGATTATCGCTGTTGTTTATTGTTAAAATCGAACGTTTACCAACAATATCTAGAGCGTTATATCCACATCCCGCGGGAGGAGTGATACGAAAAACGCGGATATTAAACTCTTGCGGTACGTTTAACCCCCCTGAACTTTGAGCTAATAAACTCACGAGATTCCAAATGTTCTCGGGAGTCAAATCGTTCGCCGGACGGAACGATATTCCAGCGGGGCCGTGAAAAAGAGCCGGAGAGTCGAAAGACAATCCAACATAATCTCCCGGTACGCATGAAAATATCGTGTAAGAGTGAATTTCGCGAAACGCGTTTTCCAATCGTGTGTAAACCTCCCCTCCTCCCTCGGGAAACGGAAGTATACGGAATCTAGCCTCTCTACCCTCTATCCCGAAATTTCTAAACCTACGCGTGTTTTCCGATACTAATTCTATATAATTAAAATTATCGCCGACCTGATTATTATTCCGACGCCTTTCCGCCGCCGATGCTGCATCGATATCCTCCGCTCGCCTCGTTTTCTCCTCCGTTCTTTCCTCTTCCTGCGGCGCTGTTTCGAAGTCGTCGGTTTCGCCAGTCGATTCCACACCCGACCGAGTTTCCTCCGGCTCTTCTTCTCTACCACCACCTGTTTGAACTGCAAAAGTCAAAATTAAAAAATTAGCGAATTAATTAGAAAATTTGATAAAATATATTTTATATCTTCATGCTTGAATTTTATTTGCAATAAAAATCGAAAAATTTGTAGTGTTAAATCAGCTCACCTCTAAATTTTCTTCTTTTTTATTTTACACCCTCACTGAGAGAAATACTTTTGTAAGAATTACAAATTTTCATTTGTTGACTTATGATTTGTTCAGGATACGATAAATTCGCTACCATTACAAACAATGATCCGTTTTTTTGTCATTTTAACATATCACATATCGTCTGTGCAACAAATTTCATTTGCTCATCCCTCTTTGTTCTGATTACAAAATTGTTTGACATAGGTACTGACACAGTTAGTAAATTCAACAAATATGTCGATAATAGTTCTTATTGCTAATGCTTTTTGCACCACCAACAAATTAAAATATTCGAATTTGTTGCTGCAGCAAATGAAATGCGCGGACGAAAGTGCGCAGCGATAGCACATGTTTCGGCTTGTCGTAACGGCAAACTTCTAATGTGCGCTCGTTTTCCTTTCGTTTCCACAACTGTGATCAGTAAAATGAGTGGTGAAGAGAAACAAGCCGAACAAGATGCTGTTTCCGAGCGGCTGAGACGTTGGGGTTTGAGTAATCAAGTTGTGCAAGCATTCAAAGGTAAGTCATAATGTTTTCATTTCATGTTATTAGTAACCTTACTTTTTCATTTCTTTGTCTCACTGTTTGTTGCATCATTCTCTAGTTGAATTCTGTACGATCCGAAGAATTACTTAATCCTATTTTCATGTTTTTGACACATAACCTATTTTACTTTAACAAAATAATTACCTCTATTATGATGTAAAAGATTTCACAAAATATGCTAGTCTATTATATTTTTTATTTTATTGATGTATGATGCATTTGTTTGTACACAGAAAAAAAATTAGTATCAAACTAAAATTTATATACTTCAATTAATGCGATCATCATCTCATATAGTATTTGATATTAATTATAATGTGATTATATATGAGAATAAGATTTTTAATCAATTATCTTAGTTAAACATTCACACACAAATCGAGTAATTATAAATATTGTTTAATACTTAATTGCATTATTTACATTAATCATTTATATTATAAATTTTTGAGTATTTAATTATAAATTTTTAGGCAATTATTTTAATTTTAATAAGAAAATTAATCGATTAAATTTTTTATTAAAATAATTGCCTAAAAAGCTATAATATAAATAATCATGATAAATGTAATCAATTAATGCAATTAAGTACATATATGTTTTATATAAGGTATTTAGTTATTTAGTACTGTTATTTAGTACGGTATTTAATTAATTGATTAAATTTTTAATGTTTAATTAAGATAATTAAAAATCTAAATCTTACATATGATCACGTTATGATAAATGCCCAACACTGGTTTCATGTAAAAACAATAATATATAATTTTCTTAGAAGAATTTGATCGATAATCTTAATTAAATGTCAACAATAATATAATTTTATTTTAATATTATAATAGTTTATCTCAAGAATATAATATATATATTATTGTCTTAATTTTATTATAATAATTTTTTAGTTTGAACATATACTTCTAACATGTTTTTTCTTTTGAAGAAAATTATTCTTGAATAAATAATATATTTTTCATGGCAGAATTATATAATATTAAACAAACAGGTAATTTTTATTTATTTAATGCTATATAATCCCTTTTCAAGATTTATATGTTGAGAATAAAGATATTCAAAACAAGAAGTCTTTTTTTCTGTGTAGAAATAAAATAGTTAATATTAAATATGTCTTTTAGTTTGTGTGCCACATACATATTTTAAGAGAAGATTGCTCTGCTTATAGATCAAAAAATTACTCAGCAAGTATTTCCTTATATAGATCAAGATACAATACGTGAATTAATTCCACTGGCTGGGGAAAGGCTATTATTTAATATTAAATTTAAAGCTGAAATCCAAAACGTTCAGATCCAAAACGCTGAGATTTTACAAATTCATGATCCCATTGACATATTAAGAGATACTGAGGTAATAAAATAAAAAAATTATTATTAAATAAGTAAAAAAAATATGATAGTTAAGATATTTATTTTCTTTTTTTCTTTACTTTCACATTACAGGAGATCCAGCTTTCTGAACAGGTCATAATCAATACTGAGGTTGAAGTAAATGTACAAGAGGATCTTACAGAGGATCTTATTAATAAGGATCTTACAGAAGAGTTACAAACCAGAATTACAGCTGTTACTGGTAAAGGATCAATATTGTTTCACTATAACACTATTTTCTGTGCAGAGTTATATTATTTTTAGTTATGCCATTTTCTTTATAAATGCAGATGGTGCAGTAACATTGAATAATAATACACGCAATAATAGAAATAATATTGAACCTTCTTCAACTCAGCTAAAAGAGAGAGAGAGAAGATTTCAAACTCCTTATCAATCAAAAAATGACGTTGAAAATGAAGAAAACTCTGAATATGTGAGTTATAAAATCAATTCCTCTTATTGAAAAATATTATTAAAAAATATAAAAGTAAAAGTACTGAAGGCATTGACATCTTTTATGTAATTTTAAAATTTAAGATAATTTTAAATTTAAAAGTTAATTTTTTATTAGAAGTAAAATATAATTGCTACTTAATTTTGCAGGACTTGAGATCAATATTAAAAAGTAGTGATAAAGGACGAATTGTACTTCAGGCTTATGAAACAGAAAAAAAATTAAACAACAAATATCGAAATTATCTAGCTGAGGCTATTATTAATTCAGAACTGAAAAATGACCTGGACAAGCGGTAAGTTGTATAGTATTTAATTAATAAATATGCATGATAGTTGTATCATTACTTTAATTAAATGTGTCACTCAAGAAAATTACTACAAGAGGATTAAGTTGATTGCATTTTAAACTGTCTATTAGACTTTTAGATATTCTTCTTTGAAAATTTCTTGATAGATAGTGATATTATGTGCCAAACATATATATCATTAAGCTAGTACATATATGTATATATATCATTAGACTCCTACGGTCAAACTTTGTATTTTCTTGTTATTTATACATGCATCATGGAATATTAATTTTTTTTACTGTATGCTTTATTGGTTAGAAATTTTTGGTTCATGTTTTCTTTTAAAGAAATATCTGAATTTTTTTCTTAAATTATGGACTACATCATATGTTTTCTTACCTTTAACTTTATTTTTTCTTATTATTTTTTCTCAACCCCAAACCTTTTTATATCGTTATTCTGCTTTTTATGAATTTTGTTTTAAAAAGTAATTAACACCTATACTTTATAATTATACTGAAATGCTTTTTATTGAATGCTCTATATTGCATAAACATTGCTTTCAGCTTGTCATGTGATCGGCTTGATATGATTTCACAAAAAATTTTACAGATTTTTCCTACTGAAACAAAGGTAATTTTATTTCTTATACAGTTATAAAAAACTTCTTTTTTAATTTAAGGATTTTTATTGAAATTCTGTTATGTAGTCTTTTAAATAGCTTTATATTGAATTGATATATATATATCTAGGCTTTATATTTACTTCTCTCTAGCTGTCTTTTTTTCTATAGGAAATATACATTGATATAGATCCTAGTAGTGGTATTTGCAACACTGGAAAGGGTAAACTATACAGTAAGTGGTATAATAAACGCCGGCAACTTATCCGTTTGAATTTGATTTCATCAGGAGGAAGAAAAGAGCATCGAAAGGGTAAAAAACGTGAAAGAGAAAATGACGGTTTGGTCTTATTTTGTTTTGTTTTTTTAGTGAATATATTTTATTTAAAACGGTCGAATAAAAAAAATCTATTTCTTTTTAGAAATTGATGAATCCATTGAGGTTCATGATGCTTTACTGTGGCTAAGGAACAGTTCTCAACCTTGGCCAAAAGTACTAGAATATTGGCAGCTGACTTCAAGTCAGCGGTGGATCGAATTAGTGAGAGGAAACCTATCTATAGGAGAATATATGGCCCAGTATCCAGCTCTGGATAACGAAAAAGGGTACACACTGGTAAGCAAACACAGCATCAGATTTATTAACATGTGTTAACATTCTGTTAACACTTTTAATATGCAAGTACCTAAGACATAAGTATAAAAGTAATAACAATTTTTGTTTTTCTGGAGATTTTGTTTTAATTCCAATACGAAATAAATTTAGGAATTTGGTATTAGATATTTGATATTAAAATCATTATTATCTTGATTATCATTATCTTTTTTGTAGATTTTTTCTATATTTACATTTTTTTTTGTAGCTTGAGCTTGATTTTGAGAGGAAATATACTGACAAATTTATGAAATTGTTTGTGAACTGGCGGAAACTATCAGATTTTTTATTTGGAAAAATATCTGCAAAATTAAAAGATTTTTGCAATGATGAAGTTTCTGATGGTAAAAAAATTGTCAGAAATTAGTTTAAAAAAAATGTTCCTTTCGAGATTATTATAACTATTTACTTTTTTCAGATCTCAAGACACTTCAAGTGTTGAATAATCTTTCTTATTTGTTTGCTCCTATAAATGCAAGGAAACAAACTAAACAAATAAAAGAGTGGCGTCCATCTAAGGCTGAAGTGCAGGAAAGTTTTGTTCTTCATGTTAAAGTGAGTTCATATTTTTTGTGATCTTTTGCAGTTTTCAATTAATATCTAATAACATAATAAAAACCTCACAGCATGAAGCTGAACATTTTATAAAGTCTAAATTATATTTTATTTGCAGATAATTGGAGATTTGGAAGTACAACTTAGAGCTCGGGAGGCAAAACTGATTCAATACGGTTGTACATTTCAACCTTTGGTGGCAATCATTGGACCAGAACTAGCCTGTATTGAGCAGAGTTTCGTCGTTCTAGGAGTCAAAAAATATTATAAAGTGGACACTCCTTTGAAAGCGGTAGATATTTGTTTCAAAATTTTCCACGTTCTACATATTCAGTATCCTCCTGAGTGCGCTCAATTATGGCAGTTCCTTCAGCGTGCTGCCTATGAGATGCCACGAAATCGTCAATACGACCCTCATTATAGTGGAGTCGAAGCTCTTTTGCGCGAATTTTCTCAATTTTCTAAAAATTAGTGTTGTCTTTCTAGATTAAGTTTTATAAAAACAAGTTTTGTATGTTCTTTTATGTGTATACGATTTGTGATTTATTTTTAGTTTATTTTTTTTAATTTAGCAAGTTTATTAATGTTAAAATTTATATGATTTATTTTTAGTGCATTTTTTTAGTTTAGTTAGTTTATTAATATTAAAGTAAAAATGCCTGTATGTAGCTTGTGTCACGTAAACCTCCTATCCATTCGAAGCTTGTTAATTCACCTTGAAATAAGACATTCCATAAATAATACATTCAAATGTGGAGAAAATCTTTGTTTTAGAACATTCAGTTTAAAAAATTCCTTTAAAAAACATTTGCAGACAACTCACAAATTTTCAATGGAATGTGAAGTAAAAAAGAAAGAAACTATTGAGAATGATTTATGTAGTAACAGTACATCAGAAATTAATTTTGACTTTACTGAGAATAATGAGCCAAATATTAATGACAATATTAATGACATAAAATGTGTTACTTCTAAAAAATTTTCATCATTGCTAAGACAGTCAGTTGATTTGTTTGTTGCAAAACTTTATAGTAATCCTCATTTTCCCAGAAATTTAATTCAAAAAGTAGTTGTCGATTCCAGTTTAATGGTTGGGAGCGAATACGTGACACTTTTAAGAGAAAAAGTTTTAAATGTTCTACAAACTGGTCAGTGCGCTCAAAATGAAGTTCTAGACATAGAGTTAATGTTTAAGATATTAGAAAACCCTTTCAAACATTTACAATCAGAATATCTTTGTTGCAAATATTTTTCAAATGCAGGTGATTATATAGTTCCAATTCCATATGAAATGGGTAAAATGTTTTGTGCAGAAAGATGTAATAATACTATGAAGGGAAAATATATTTCTGTATATGGTCAGTATATTCCATTAGATTCTATGCTACAAAAGTTTTTTGAATTGCCTGGTGCTTTAAAAGAAACTTTAAATTACATGGATTTCCTTGAAAAAGATAGTAAGGGTCTTCATAACTTTGTCCAGGGCTTCTTATGGGCAAAAAAAAAACAAAAATATAGTAAAGAGGATATTGTTTTTCCTTTGTTTGTATATTTCGATGATTTAGAGGTAAACAATCCTCTAGGAAGTCATTCAGGAAAACTTGGTGCTGTCTATGTGACAGTGCCATGTCTCCCTCCAGAATGTTGTTCCATTCTAAAAAATATTTTTTTAGTACTTTTATTTGAAAGTTGGACGAGACCATATTTTAAAAATAAGGCAACCTTTGCTCCTCTTGTAAATGTTTTAAAAAGACTCGAAAATGATGGTATTACTATTAAAAGTAGTGAAGGAGATAAGCATGTTTATTTTGTATTAGCACTTATCACTGGTGATAATTTAGGCTTAAATGGAGTTCTTGGAATGGTAGAGTCATTTTCTGCAAACTATTTTTGCAGAATTTGCAAAATGCATAAATCTGACACACAAGATGCGAATATAGGATGTGTAGAAGAATGTGCACTTTTGAGAGATCCTATTAGTTATAAAGAGGACTTAAAGTTAAACGACTATACACAAACAGGATTAAAAGAAGAATGTACGTTTCATGAAGTACCATCATATCATATGGTTGAAAATCTAAGTGTAGATGAGCTTCATGATCTAAGAGAAGGCCTTTGTAATATTGTTATGATCCATGTTATCACTAATCTTATAAATAGTAAATATTTTACTTTGGAAAATTTGAATAACAGGATGCTGATGTTTGATTATGGTCCAAAACATTCTATAAATAAACCTCCTTGTATAACAACTGATAATCTTTTTAAAAAACAAAAACTGAAAATGACTGGATCCGAAATTCTTTGCTTTGTCAGATTATTTGGAGTAATTGTGGGTGATCTTGTTAATGAAGAAAACCAGTTTTGGCAATTATATTTATTACTGCGTCAAATAATGGACATTGTATTGGCAAAGAGATTGTATAAAGGAGCCGCTTTTCAATTAAAAGCTCTCATAGAAGAGCATCATAGATTGTTTATCTCTTTAACTGGAAAATGTTTAACTCCTAAAATGCACATTTTTATACATTATCCTAGAGTTATTGCAGAAAGTGGCCCTATATCTCACTTGTCTACTATTCGAAAAGAAGCAAAGCATAGAGACCTGACTCAGTCTGCAAAATCTAACATGTCTCGCGTAAATATTGCACATTCTCTGGCTGTCAAACATCAATTAGGCATGTGCTATCGCTTTATTTCCAAAGAAGGCATAATTCCAGACACACAAATCGGTTCAGGCCAAATTCTTTTTTTGAATGAATTATTACCTTTCTTTGAAAACCTTTCAATTGATCTTAGAGGAACAGAATGTATGAGTTCAAATTGGGTGGAATATAAGGGAACTATTTATAAGAAAGGAATGGTTGTAGCGACAGGTGCTCATGATTTGTGCCCAAGTTTTGGAAAAATAAAACTAATTCTTCATCCTAGTTACGATGCTTGTCCTATTCTTGTTTGTAATGTCCTTAAGAATATTGGTTTATACGAACATGTTTTAGGATATGAAATAGAAGAGACTGATGATTGGTTATGTATAAAATTAAATGATTTACTTGATTATAAACCCCTTTATGCGCATACAATGGCTACCGGAAAAAAAATTGTTGTGCTTCATTATAGTATTTAGAATAGTTAAATATCCAATTAATAAATGTATGTATACATTATAATTATATGTATGTATGTATACATTATAATTATATCAACAATATATTATATAATTATATTATTATTATATGAGATAATTATACAAAAATAAATTGTCTAAATAATTCACGTCATTGCTTTTTTTCTTCATTAAAAATTCTATAATATGAATATAAAACAGAACAGCGAAAGATTCTAGTAAATCAGCAGCTATTTGTGCAAATGTGAATTAAAGACAGCGATCACGCGTAACTTTTTCCCTAACGGAAAGGTGAAAAATGAAAAATTTTGCCATTGAAAATAATATGTAAAAAGTTACGCATGATCGCTGCCCTTAACTCACATTTGCACAAATAACTACTGATTTGTTAAAATCTTTCATAAAACTTTGACTAATGATTGGTAATCCTAGCAAATCAAACGTTTTGCCAACAAATAAAACAGCATAATGATTTCACATAATCACTCGTCATACAAATGATTTGCTGAAGAAACGAAAGACTGTTAGTTATATTTACGGTGGCAATTGCTACCACAGCAAATATAAAGTAACAAACCAAATTCGTCCCTCGTACTGCTATGTTTGTTGTCACAATAGTAACTAATCAAATTTGTTACAGGTACTTCTCTTTCGTTATTTTAACAAAAGTATTTCTCTCAGTACTTGTTTGATAATTATAATCGGGAGAGTAAGAAATCACAGGGGGTCTGTATCCTGTGAAAATTTTAATGTTTAAAAAATAAAATTCGAGCATAAAAGCAACTGTAAAAATTTGCAATCTTTCTTACCTCTGTCAGCCATTCCCCATCCGTCTTGCTCGTGGCTTTGTTTATCCCCTCCTTCATAATTCCTCTCCTCGGCCTGTAATTCCTCTTCCTGCTCTTCCTCCTCCTGCTCTTCTTCTTCTTCTTCTTCGTCTTCCTGCTCTTCCTCTTCCTCTTCCTCCTGCTCTTCCTTCTGCTCTTCCTCTTCGTCGTCTTCGTCAGCCATGGGTAATATTACTTTCTGTGGACGGTCGTTATCTAAAAATTGACGTTATTAATTTTTCAAATTTTTTAGTTATTTTATGCTTCTGCTAAGATAACTTTTCTTATCACTTACTGTACAAAGGACTGAATATTTCCTCCTCATCGAACGAGCTCACTTCGCGAGGAGCCGGCTGACTCGTCGATTCGTTGCTCACAAGATCGACAAGCTCCGGCGTAAGAATAATTCGCGCGCGAGCTAAAACATTAAATTTTTTTAAAAATTTCCTAATATTAAATCAATGCTGTTATTTTATTTCATATAAATTACTTTTACAAAGGTCTATTACTTACACAAAGGTCCAGCCTCAGGCGAGGTATCGGCTCGCCGTCTTACCCCGCGGCGTTGAGTAGCTCGCTCTTTGACATAATTTTGACGTACGCCACGCGCCACACCCTCCACCGCCATAATTTTTTTTGGCTCGTGACATTGTAGCGTTCCTAAAAAATAATAATTTTAATTTTTTTAAATTTTGTTTTAAATATTCATAATAAAAAACAGAAACTTACCATTTTTTACCGCACCACGATAGTAATTCAGCAGGCCGGCGATATAGCCTCCCGCATCCTCTTCTTCGTTGTCGTTAAACACACGCCTCATCTCGATTATTTCGCTGGCAATAATCAAAAGCTGGAGGTAAATCGAGAAATGCCCCAAACGGAATAAAACCGCGAACACCGCGCTAGGGCACGCATCCGCAAACTTTGCGAATACAACATAATTATTATCGTCGTTGTCGGATAACGACGATAAATAATTATCGATGCAGAGCCCGTTTAAACTACGAGTCAATCGCAAACACAATTCGATAATTTCCCGCAAACTAGACATTTTTAATTCAACGTGGCTTCGATACGCAGTGAAATCACACGAAGACGGAAATACAGATCGCTATGATCCCGAATGCGCGAGAAAATGTGAAACTGTGCGATTTTTCAGCGTCTTCCCGTTTTATACCCAGTTTTCTCCCCACCTTGAGAAAATTTAGGAAAAAAGCATCCTTTTCAAATATTTTTATTACACTTCCTTTGAAACTGGACAATGGTCCAGGTCCTTTCATCGTACAACGTTTCGGTCATTTCGTCGTACTTTTCACGATAATCCTATTATTCAACGAACAATACTTCAAGATAGGAGAGCAAGGTGCTTCGGAAAAAATAAAATATCAAGTTGATTGATTCAGGGTAAGAATAATCCTATAGTATTGAACACGTAGTAAAAATTCCGACGATAAACTTGTTAAAAAATACTACGCGACGGGTAGAAATTCTATTGATTGAATAAGAATAATCTACTATATATCAATCGCGTAATAAAAACCACAATAGGGTAGCAAAAATTTTTCCGTTGTAAGATCATGAAAATTTATTCCGTAACATGTTGCGACACGAAAATTTATTCCGTAACATGTTGCGACACGAAAATCGAAACTTTCTTTATCTAGTTGAATTTTCGTGGGAATTCGGAAAAGTAATATTTGTTAATGCGTCGCCTTTGCGACCAATCATAGTGCTTAAAAATTTATATGTGTTCAAATTTCCCCCACCATTTTCTGTTACGTAGAAGATTGTAACATTTTTCTCATTCGTCTTCTAGCATTCGAACCTACAAGTTCAACAGCGAACAAGTTTCAGTTTTCGTATTTTTGTTTCGCGTCTGCGTATAAAAATCAGTGTCATGGATAAACGCCGGGAAATTGTGGAATCCGAAAAGCCGACAAAGTGCAGCGACACTTCCGAAGCAAGATGCGACATCTCCGAAAAAATTGTGCAGAATTGCATGTTATCTACAACATATGGGTTGAATTTTTCCTATACGAAGAAAATTCATGTTGGGCTGCAAACTTCAATCAACGGCGACGAGTTTGATTTTCAACCTTTCGTTAAATTTTCATCCAAGGGAGCCGATGGTATTTGCTTCAACATGGCGGAATGGCAAAAATTTCAAGAAAATATGAAGCAAATGTCGGATTACTTAAATGGAAATAGTATTACGGTAAACTCGATTATTATCAACAAGATAATTATAAATTTCACCACTGCTTATGGAGCAAGAGCTTTGTTATTGACATATCGAGAAAACGGACAAGAAGTTCAACCTTTGGAAAATACCACGACTAAAGAAAAAATTCATGCGCCGAAGAAACGCCGGACTTATTCGCTCGCTATAGCAATGCAGAGAGCTAGTTTTCTGGGACTAGAAAATATACTCGAATGTGTAAACGCTAATTTGTGAATCGACTGAATATAATCACCACTAGTGCCAATGATTGCGCTAAATATCTTATTAATGAAATACAAATAAGACTACCTATTGTGAGCTATATCGAAAACGATATTATAAAACTCGCGTTCAAATCTAATTGTCACGAAATACAAATTAATGTACGTACGCAACTAAAAGATTTAACATTTCTCGACGATCAATTTGAAATTGTATTTTTAGAATTAATCGCTCTTTACTTCGATCAAATTGTACATATAATTAGATTTCAACAAAAATTGTAATTCATTCATTAATGTATACTTTTATAATTTATAATTAAATTTGATTCTATTAAAAATCATAAAATGTATAAACTTTATTTTGTCAGTACAATTATGTATTCTTAAGAAAAATTTTAAATAAACGATTTTGTATTCCATTTCTCGTGTTTGTTTTCTTCCTCTTTTTGCATGTTCCTGCACTCGCCATCCTCAATCCATACAGCGCGCTCAATCCGCGAAAACGGGTGGCTGACGCTCACTCCGTTCACGCGATATCGCTGCACCCTTAACCAACATGCCGAATATCAGACTAAAAGGCATCTGATCATTCGTCGCTGCGACGTCGTTCTTTTGTTCGCTATACGTGCCCGGCGCGCGCTCTATACCGTTTGCACTCCCTTAGTCGTCACTCTATCTCGTCGAATATCGGTCTAGCAGACTAGAATCCACCGTTTGACTCCGTGACGTCGTTCTTTTGTTCTCCTATACTTGCCCGCTCACAGGTCTCTTGGCCGTAGTTCTATCATCCCCCGCCCGACATCTTGGCGATGTTTGTTTACATTTCCCATACCTGCCAGAGAGTCCGGAATACCTCATATAGACGCGGCCCCACCATAAATACGCTCCGTCCCTTCACGGACTAAAGGCGACTGTGTGACGTCGTTTGTTTTGATGCCCCATACCTGCCAGAGAGTCCGGGATACCTCATATAGACGCGGCCCCACCATAAATACGACCCCTTCG
Source organism: Linepithema humile (assembly GCF_040581485.1). Lineage (NCBI taxonomy): Eukaryota > Metazoa > Arthropoda > Insecta > Hymenoptera > Formicidae > Linepithema > Linepithema humile. The sequence goes on from NC_090135.1 coordinate 5,757,825, forward strand.
CGAGGCGACTGTGTGACGTCGTTTGCTTTGACGCCCCATACCTGCCAGAGAGTCCGGGGTACCTCATATAGACGCGGCCCCGCCATAAATACGACCCTTCGTGAGGCGACTGCGTGACGTCATTTGTTTTGATGCCCCATATCTGCCAGGCCCCATACCTGCCAGGCCCCATAGCTATAAATACGACTCTACGACTTACTTCATTAGATCTATAGGTAGCCATGCGGACTAGGACCAGGACTAGAAACCCAGCGATCCAGGTTCAAACCCGGTTTGGATTTTCTCAATTCGGAAAAAAATAAAAATTTGCGTCATCCCGCGCCTGCCATAAATACGACCCTACGACTTACTTCATTAGGGCTACGTTCGGAAACCTCACACTCTGTGTAGTGTGATAATTTTCAGTGGAGAAGTAGTGGGGATATCGTGTGCCTTCAGGTGTAGAGTGTTTTCGAACGGTTGGTTGTGCGTTGATGGATATTTTTTAAAAAATTTTTGCTAAAAATTCGCACAATGTATGCTTTTACAAAAATTTTCCATTTTATAGATATAATCAAACAAATGATTTATGGAACATGATGCAAACTATTATACCAAATAACTCAATCACATTTATTGTAAAAAGACTTATATCTGTTTGGATAGAGGAAAAATATTATCCTATTCTGTACGTGACACGAAATGATATGACTAACGAGATAATATTCCAGTATCTCACTTTCGATTTTGACGAGGATACAGAACATCTTTCAGCATTCGTGACATATACGACAAAATCAAAAATGAACTTTCACGACATTTTTGCCAATAAATTCTGGTTATCACCGCAAAAACCGGAAAAATTAGTGCAAAAGTTTGATGAAAATGATTGAATTATAGTCAATTTACAACAAACAGGTAAATGTTAGACAATAACTTTACTATATTGTAGGAAGAATATGATTTATTCAAGATGTATTAAAATGAAACAAGTAAGGCGGTGTACAATCGTTCGCTTTCAACTGCTTTTCTCCACTGACTCTTTTCCCACTGCTCGGGCGACGCCTCGCACCTACTCTCAAAATAATAACAAAAAGCTAGAGTTTTTAGGCGTGACAATTTTCTATCGGTCAGCGCGGAAATATTCGGAACCCACAATATTTTATCTTCGTATCTTTTTTGCTTTTTTAAACTTACACACCCTGATGCTTCTGACACATGCACTCGCATACTGGCAAGTGTGTGTGTCATTCATGCTTACAACAAACATTTTCACGCGATAATCATTCCTACACTATTTTCACACCAAATGTAAAATATTTTATTAAAAAATAAATAATTTAAAAAAATGTGTCTCAAAAAAAAAAAACAATAAAAATTATTTAAAAATTATTTTTTAATAAAATCTATCAAGAGACTTTAATAATGAAAGCTCTTTTTTTATAATAGGGTATTATCGTGTTAATTATGATGTTGCAAATTGGCTACAACTTGCGCAATATATGAATTCTGTGAAATATGTCAACATACATGTTCTCAATCGAGCTCAAATCATAAATGACGCGTTTTACTTCGTCACACATAAACAACTTGATTACATTGTGTTTTGGAAAATCTCTGAATTTTTATTACGAGAAATAAATTATGTGGCATGGTATCCTATGTTTAAAGCTTTTGAACATATGAGTGTTATAGGTTCAATTAAAAATACTGATTCCCTGAAGGTAGGTAACGGGAAGCTTCTATGAAAAACATGGCATCAAAACATTATTACACAGAGTGATACAAAACAATGTCCATAAAATGTCATATTGAGCGATAATTAAGATAATTATTCCTTTAGCAAATGTTTGTTCATAGGTTAGTTTTAGAGATATATGTAAGTGAAAATAGTTCCCTACTCGTACACAGCGGACAGGCAGAGATTGTTCAACACATCATAAGAGTAACGTAATACTTCACAATCATAGTGTGTGTGAGTGTGAGGAGTAAACCATTTTCAATTATAGCAGCAAAAACTAAGTTTTGGACAAAACTTTGCGAGAGGAAAAATCGTTTTCGAAATCGCTGAAGAATACGATATTTCAAGAACATCAGGTTTTTTTGAATTGCTTTGTATATAAAAAAAGTTAAAATAAATATGGTGTATATGTATAAATATACATATATATCTTTTATAAATAACAATTTATTATATTAATAAAATTAAAATTTATACTACTTACCAATTTTTAGAAAAAGATGGAAAAAATATTGAGTGGAGTTCTGTATCAAATAGGAGACGTGCCAAAACCATACCAGAGTGATCTCATCGAATGTTTAAGAGAGGAAGCCGTAAAATGGGCATGTATTATTGGTAACAAAGAATGTAGAGAAGTAGCCAATATGCAAATGACAAGAGATCTATATTCTGAAAGTCGCATGTAAGATATTGTACAATACAACCACAATATTTATGTATATAAACAATTTCTGTTGCTTTATGTATACTTATATTCTACACATCAAATACTGTACAAGATAAATTATTTTATCATAAAATGAGCTAAATTTTTGTACGAAATACTTTTTTCTGGTAACGCAGTTTTGTAACGCAATCGGAATGGAAAGGATGGATGTATTGTAATGGTTTGATGTCAGCGAACAGGTCCATTTGGGACGCTGTATGGTGCAAATGGACAGCAACACCTGATAACATACAATTTTTAGAATATTTAGCTTGTAGTGAAAATCCTACAATTATTACTAATTATTTGCTGGTGAATTTGATTAATGATTTTTTATCACACCACAACAATACCCGTGCTCATATATTTCTTCTTACCGTTGTGAGGCATGCAAGAAACGATATAGTTTGCGATTTTATATTGCAAAATCTCAAAAATACTACATTTATGTTTACCTCTAACACGTAATAATAATTTTTTTTATAATTATATCTCTATATTTATATATATATATATTTTTTTATCCACTTGCGTCTTTTTTATGCTTATTGCTTTTTTGAATAATAGTATTTATCACTCTACTTTTTCGCAGGCAAGCCGACATAATTGCAACATTAATTGTTATTATTACGCACCAACATGTTGTAGAACAATTGGCTAAGGTATATTTTTCAGACTTAAATAACACTCATTTCTTTATTACTTAATATTGAACTTATTTTTATTTGATTTTTTTGTACATGACATATCCGATCCGATTACTTTTAACGCAGCAATTAATGCACTCATAAACTGCGCAAAAATTATAGGTTTATTGATATTGTCGAAATAATTTGTCTTAGGTACATAAAATATAGGTACTGAAAATTAATTTGAGAGAAAAGCGATTAATTGATGCTGTTAGAAAAAAAAAAAAGAAACGAAAAGATGAGTATACAAGAAAAAGCACAAACTATGAATTCATCAGTTTTCGTCAGTTTAAATAATATTTATTTAATTTAATTATTCCTTCTTAGACTGCAAATTTTTGTTGGACCAGATATTTGTTATTTTTCATCATTTCTTTACCTGTTCATCAACATGGCATAAGAAAAGTTTCACTAAAGTGGCTTGTTTTAAAATGCGGTGATGTTTTTGTCAAACAATGTAAAATAAGTCTAAATTAGATTATCTTACATTATTCAAGTACAATATCTTTCGAATTAAAATAGTCTAATGTTGACAATGTGAAATAAATAAAATACGATAAAGATATAAAAAAATTAATAAATTTATTAATTTTTTTATATCTTTATCGTATTTTATTTATTTCACATTGTCAACATTAGACTATTTTAATTCGAAAGATATTGTACTTGAATAATGTAAGATAATCTAATTTAGACTTATGATAGGTTTGCATATGTAATGTAAAATCCAAAATCATACTCTAATTGCTATCTGAATTATATTGTGACTTATTGACGCAACTTTAAAATTGGTTCTTTCGAGCAGTATTTCCGAGTTACAATAGTCATATTACAATCCGGCAGAGCAATTTAACACACTTCATAAATAAGGCACTTCTCAAATATTATATATAATAAATATAAATTAAGATATTCGTGTTAATAGATTCGTTGATTTTACAACGCAAACTGTTGTGCTCTGTATTAGATATCCGGAAAATAGAAAATTCTAATTGTAAGATATTTTGTATATGGCTATTCTTGGTGGCAATAATACTGGTGGGTAGAAAGTAGATAACGGTATCCTAAAGATTGAAGGATTATCTTTTTAGTAACGCCGAAAATTGCTCGTAAATATACATACTTGTTGCACATTCAAGTAAATTGTACGAAGATATACGTGTCGTATTCGCGGTGACGAAAATCATTACAAACAAAATGCCAAATCTGTCACTATTCAATATATGTTTTTATCCAGCGAGGGTGTAAGTTTCCGAGCACAAAATAAAGAAGCTTCTTAAGTTGAGAAATAAACTTTTGAATGTATTTATTGATGAGTAGATCTGATTTTTTTCACGCCTAAATATCCTCGTTATCGGTTCGGGGTTCGATTAATCCTCTCAAATATTTGCCAAAAAAAATTCCATGCTTATGTGCTCATATCAATGGAAACAATGGATGGTTTTTTTATCTGAGATTATCAATATATTCAGGAACGGCGTCGTCGCCGCCATCGTCCTACGCCGTGGAATTAAAATTATGAGTAGCCGCAGAACATCCGAAACCTCAGACTTCTTGTCAATTTTGAAATATGTTTCTTTTGACTCTGGATTATGTGTTTGTTGTATGTATTGGATAATTTTGAATTTATTACAGATATTAAATTTTTATTTTACTATTTTGTAATTTCACGAATTTCTTCTAATCTTGCAATTTGTAACAAATTCAATATTTTATTTTTAATAATAAAATAAACAATTTTTTATTTATACAATATTATGATTGAGAATACTTGCAGTTAGATTGTTGGAAGCTCGCTTGTATGATTCAAGTGATTCCTTTTTTTATAAATAGTTAATTACACATCGTGCAAGATTATCTTATGTCGTTGACCGCAATTCCGTTATTCTGTGTAGAAAGAAAACTCACAATAATTACAGTAGAATGTATGATGTAATATAATAAATGATTTTTATTATAAGAACTAAAAGTTTAGAAAATACATGTACAATTAGATTGAGCTCAAAATATAATGATTTTCTTAAAAGACATATAATGGAAAGGCTTATATAATAAATATCAAATAATATAACAGAAAAGCATTAAGAGCTGTCGCAGGCTGTTAGTGCAAAATTTTTTTAAATAAATATTTAAAAAATTAGTTAATTAGTTAATTAGTCAAGAAGTAAAATTGAACTGCAAGTAAAAAACGCTGCATGATATAAAAAATTAAGACTAAAAAAATTAAAATGAAAAATAAAATAAAATGTATATCTGAAAACTTGCCAAAATCATAGTTCGAGAATTAAAAAATGCATTGTAATGTCATATGCTGTCAATATTTATCGTCTGCCGGAAAAAGAGTCACTGTGACAGACGAATGTAAAAATTGATCATACAGGAAGCAGAAGAAGGAAGAATTTACACACCTATGTAACTGAAGTCAAGTAATCGGCAATAAAAAAGTCGGGATAACGTACAGAGAATTTTTGATATGTTACGTAATAACGACAATAACATAAATGCATTTTCACACATTCCTGATATATTGGTTTCCTTATATTTAGTCTTCTAAATAATACTGCTATGTTGGTAATGAAAAGTAATTACATTCCATTTTTAGTAAAATGGTTGAATTGAAATTGTTTACTACTTCCTAAAATTAAATATTTCAAGATGATATCTTAGACTCAAATGTTATAGTCATTCTCATATCTAATAAAAATTTTAACAGATATGATAGCAATTATTACAAATTTATAATTAGGAAATTTGTTTCTTGCATTTTTAATATTTTTTCTTATAAATAATTTTATGGCTTTCACAAAGTGTGAAAACTATTAATATAAAACATTAATATTATTTAGATTAAAATTCAATTACTTATTTTCAATTTAGTAAATCTTTCATATTTCACTGCTATATATTGTACAAATTTGTACCATTACATTTACAATCTTAAATGTCTGACTGCATAATAACCAAATACAATTTTACACGCAAAATTAATATCTTCTATATATTTATAAGTATTTTATTTTAACAATTGTGTTTGTCAGTAACTACAAACTGTACAATTTCGGTTTATATACGCACATTTAACTGATTATGAATCTTAATTTTCGCGCTCTTCTATCTACTAGTAAAATGTTTTCCTGTTGCGTGACCTCTTAGCAACTGTTTGCATGACATAACATATATATTATATCAGTTACGAATATGCTTCTTAGTATTCAGAGACTTCTTGGAGCTAACTGAATCGCAGTTTGATTTATATAGCTTCGGCATTCACGATTTGTGTGTAAGGTGATGTTAACTGTATTATTATTACAAAATTGTAAATTTTCACGTAGCAAGAAATTTTAATTAACGCTTTTAATATATGTAGGTAAGTGATCAGAAACAAAATATTTTTAATTCAAAATATATGAAAATTTATAAAGCATGATAAATACAACTTTGTTTTCTTAAATCTCTTTCTGAAAAAGTAACTGTGTCACTAATTTCTTTTTACTTTAACATTTTTTATCTTGCACAGCAGTGATGAGCAATCTTTGTTCTGCAGTGTGCCAAAATTAAAAACCTAATATTCTATACGGGCCGCAACAAACGTAATATTAAATACTTCAATATATTTTACAATAAAAAAAATTTAATTTATAGGGTGGAATTCGTTAATTTCGACCATGAAACTTTTCTTTTAATCTGATTTACTTTTTATTAGTTATATTTTTAATATATGTATACAAAGGCATATGTACACATGTAAATTTTTTTTATCGGGAGGTATTAAATATGTAGCTGGTGTTTAATTAATTAAATATTTGGCTCTGTTTCTCATCAACAAACTTTTCAATATTGGAAAGTATGTTTGCTAAAATTTTTACACTTCAGCAAAATAAAGTGCAACGTTTTGGAGGGCTGCAGGTAAGTAACTGGAAAGCTGCATGCTGACCGCGAACCGCGCGTTGCTCATCACTGTTGTACAGTATGAGTCTCTTCATGTGTAATGATTAATCACCATTTTTTGCGAAGTAAAAATTAACCTTGTGTGTGTGCGCGTGCAGCTTGCTTGCGTGCATTTGAGAGAATAGATATCATAACTGGTTAGAAACATAATAATTTGATATTTTTATGTTCCTTTTTTTATTTTATTTTAAAGGTTCTCGGCTTAGTGACACTTTCAGTTATAATATCGTTTTTGTTTTATTTCTATATTCTAACAGGCACTTTTAAATATTTATTATGTTTTATAACACTCTGTGAAACTACTCATGTATATACATAGTTATGTATATACATACATACAATATTATTATACTATCTTTCTAAACATTCATCAGACAAATTTTATGAATTTTACTTTTCCATGTTTTTTTTCACTTTATCTTGTACTGAAAGAAAAGAACAATAGCAGTAACCATAATCAACGACGCTTTTTGGCGTCAAATATTTTTCTAAATGTTCTATAATAACTTTACAGGTTGGTCCATTGTAATCAATCTATTAAAATATCTTAAAATCTTTAAGTTTAAGACAAAAATGTTTTTAATCAAAATTGCTCAGTTACTAAAGGGAAAGAAGATAGTAATCTTGGTTGACTTTAAGAAAATGTTAAGGTCAGGAGGAAGGCCCAGTTTGCAAACGTGCGTTCGTCTCTTAACTTTTATTTGTGCGTTATAGAGCTGGTATACAATCAATCCGTAGGCAATAATATTATGTGCAATATAGTTTGTCCGAAATAATGATGTGTTTGCAATCGTGCGTTCGGTTCTTAACTTTTTTGTAGGCAATCGTACTGTAGGTAATAATTTTTGGTGTGCAAACAAAATGTGAACAAATAAGATGTCGGCAATCGATACTGTTGGCAAAAAATTTGTATCCAAACGGGACCCCCAAGATCAGGTCAAGATCCTTTAAAATTGTTTGAATTGAAATAAAGACTTGAGATATTCTAGTGGGTTGATTAAAATGGACCACCTTGTGTAATTGGCTATATATTTGACAATACTATACGTATAAAAATATTATTGTTAACATTATACTAACGATTTTTATAAAAATGAGTATCGTAACTATAATTGTAGTACTATGTAATTATAGTCCAAAACATGATACACTTTTCTTTTAGTATATCACGATTTTTTTCTATATCTTTCCAGTCTAAATTCTAATCGTTATTATGTGCTTTTCTGTTATATTTAAATTAAAAATTATGTGTTGCAAATGTATATGTTTTACTGCCAACGAATACATTTTTCAGACAATTTTTTTGTACATAAAGAAAAATGAATATAATATTCCGAAAGCTTTTAACAAATGGCGAAATAATGTTAATCGCTACAATAGCACTTTGCACTGGTATCAATACCGAAAATGACACTACAGGTCGTTACCATTTACCAGATTACATAATACCATTGCATTATAATGTCAATATAATATTTGACTACAAAACAAATTATGTTATTGGAAAATGTAGCATACTTATACATATTACTCGTGAAACAGAAAATATATCTATGCATCTAGTGACTTTTGCTGTAATAAAAATTGTTTTGTATGACACCCATCATAGTAAAAAAGTTCACGTTCCAAAATATTTATTTAATACTGAACTAAATATGTTTATGATCCATTTTACCAAGGACCCAAAAGTTTCAAAATATTTACCGGCTGGTATATACACTCTAATACTGACATATATATGTGACATAAAAAATAACAAAAAACACTTTTATAAATCTTTATACACAAATAGAACACTGGACAACAAACTGTAAGTTAAAAAAAGTACTTTAAACAAAATTATATTATAAAGCTTATTTTTGTTAATATTCTTTGCAAAATATATTTATTAAGTACATTTATAAACCAGATGACATTCCGTGAATTGCGTATTACATTAAATAATCATAATAGTACTCAAATGAATTTATCACTGCATTTCAAATTTGTCGGTTTTATGATGTAGAAATATGTATCAAATTGGTACATTCTGTACAATGTTATAAACTATGATTCAATTTTTTTAAAACCCAATGTTTTTTTATCTATTCTTGAGATCTTTATGTATAATTATATATAAAATTTTATATTTGCATATTGTTATATTATGTAATATGTAATGATAGGTTAATAGCGACAGGTGTTGATATAATGACAGCTCGACAACTATTCCCATGTTGGGACGAGATAGAACTTTATTCCGTTTTCAAAATTTCCATTCAGCATCATAAAAATTACACAGCTTTATCAAATATGCTTATACAAACGACAGAAAATGACAATGACATGATGTGGACACATTTTAAGAAATCTGTTATGTCCATTCAACATTTAAAGGTTGTGGTAACCACATTCACTAGCATTTCTACTTCGGTTGGAAATGTCACATTTTGGAGTAGAAGAAATGTAACGAACCGTTTAAAATTAGCAAAATGTATTGCCCAAAAAGTTCTATATTTTTTGAAACGTGAAAATAATATGGACAAATTAGCAAAAATGGACTATGTTGCATTCTGGGATACTCAACACAATAACAATATGATATGGGGATTAACTTTACTGATTTTACAAAGGTAATATTCAAAACTAAAATAAAATCATCAAAAATTATTATTAAATAAAAGATATAAAACTATCAAATAATAAAATAATAATAAAAGTTTAAAACTGGAAGATATTCATATTTTTATGTCAATATATGTATATAAATTAGGAAATAGTCGAAATTTATACAATTTTACTTGTGTCACATTAAGAAGATATTATAACCTTTAGTTCAAATCAGAAATTAAAATAATAATTCTTTACGTGAAATCAGACTTTAGTATAGTTTCAGTTTTACAAGTATGAAAACTAACTGTGTGTTTTAAGTTGCACGAATAACATAACTGCTATAAAATCTCTTACTATATCAGTTACTTTGTCGGAACTTATCGGAGTATTTGTGCTCCAAATTCTAATTTTCTTTTTCATCCGTGAAATTATTTATGCAAAATGTACAAAATATCTTTTTTTCAGTTTTTGAAATAATGTTTGTTCGTAACTGTGTAAGTAAACAATTATTATTACGTTGTTTTATACGCAAAATAAATCACGTTATTAAACATGAATACCAACTACCTCATAATTGTCAAAAGTCACTTTATTTCTATTTGTTATGAGACTTAACACAAGAAATTTTAAATTCATTATTGCAAAAAACAATTTAAAAAAAAACTTTTTAATTTCTTTGTAATAATTTGATCTACAATATAAAGGTTTAATAAATTGTTTAATTACAGCAAACATTGTCCATGAATTTTTCATATTTGAAATCATTTTGCAGAGAAACTGATATTCATGTCGAAGATTCAGATTCCGTTGGGCATAAATTGAAAGTGGCACATTTTATAACAAATCAAATAGTATCTGTTTGGTATAATGATGTGTTGCTATGGTCGAAAACAGGTTTCACTACATTATTTGCAACGTACATTTTATATCAGGTATATCTTATATCGCGTTGTTTTAAATTCTTATAGTTGATATACCACATATGGCAATCATTTAGATTTACATAAACAGTTACAATCGTCTTGACTTTGTCACACGTTACCAATGCCAATTGTTCTGACAATGAGTAACAAGAAAAAATTATAGATGTATCAAGCTCTGATGATTGTTAAAATCAATAATATTCAATAGAAGCGTAAAGAGCCAACAGCCGGATGTTCGTGCAAAGGTTATCGTATATTAGTTTATAACCATTAAACATTTACATTAAAAACAAACGGATACGAATTCTCAATGATAAACATAATTTGAGTGTTTTTTTAAAGTTCTTAAGCAATCGGCAGGTAGGTTCCCCGATTGATTTTAACAATCATCAGAGCCTGATACATCTATAATTTTTAATTCACGCAAGCAATATGATGCGTTTTTCTTTATTTTTTGAATTTATTAGATTTAATTTCGGGGAACCTACCTGCCGATTGCTTAAGAACTTTAAAAAAACACTCAAATTATGTTTATCATTGAGAATTCGTATCCGTTTGTTTTTAATGTAAATGTTTAATGGTAATAAACTAATATACGATAACCTTTGCACGAACATCCGGCTGTTGGCTCTTTACGCTCTTATCGAACAAGAAAAAAGTTTTAGTCACTTGTTATTTATTAAAAAGTTATTAATATAAAAAGTTTACGGAAAAGGACGTAATTTTACGACACCAAGTATATTAAGAAAACGAACTTTTATTGTTAGCAGATTTATTTATTTAAACAGAGTAAATTGAACGCGTGCCAGAAAAAGAGCTTTGCCTCTCTCTTTCTGCAGCTTCAAGAAAACCTTATCCCCTATCCAATCCCTATACTTTTCTGAAAAGAATTAAGCACGGAGCCTCTTCCCCTCTTATATCCTCAAACTTGATTGTAATAATTATTCCTACATTGTAAAACAAGTGATGATGATCTATAATTTGTATATATGTATGCATAAATGTTACTTTTTGACACCGAGGGCACATAATTTCTCATCTTACATTTGATACAAATATATGATTAGATTTTCATCATTGTCAAAAAAAGAAATTCATGTAGCAACACATGTCGTTATGAATTTGTAGCAGAAACTGCGTACTTTATATTATTCATATAACACAAGTAAAAAGAAAAGATTTGCTACATGATGACAGCATATGACCTTTCCTCGAAACTCCAGAGCAGAAAAAATTATAGGAATATTTATTTAAAGTACTAATTATAATAGTTAATAACTTTTTATATTGTTCAAAGCTTTTAAACGTAGAGTGACGACTAAATACATACATCAATTTTCCACGTTGAAATAAATAAATCTGTTAAAAGTTTGATCTGTTTAATATACATGAATGTTAGCAAATTACGTTGTATTCATTAAATTTCTTTCTTTAATAACTATTTAATAAACAATACATTTCACAATAAAAAACAAAAGTTTATTTGCAACGATCAACGGTGGTGTATTATTTCAAATATAATATCTTAACCAAATAGTGATTTTATTATTTTAAACTTTTTAGATTCCTGTGGATTATAACATAATGAATTTATTTATCGCCGAAACACAACGGGAATCTTTTCTCTTTAATACTGCTTCAAATGCAATCGAAACGAATTCACTTAGCTATCATCTAGATCATGTGAAACGTAAGTTAGCAAAATATATCTAAAAGTCTAGAAATGGTTAAAGTAAATATAATTAAATAATACTGTTGAATAATATGCAAATTTTTAAATTTTATAAAAGAAAATAAAAGTTGAACTACACACAATGTTACGAAACAGATTACAGTCTGGCTCGATGCTAAAAAATTGAAGTACTCCACCGATATTAATTGTTTAAATTACCTGTGTAAATTTATTTTGTTTGATTTTAATTCTGTTGCTTATTTAATTCAGTACTCGGAATTAGTTGAATATTTCAGCTGATTTCCGCGGTATACGCCTCCTTTCCTCTCCTTACCGCGCGCGCCACAGCCGTTTGGGCCAGCGCCGCCGAGCGTTAGGAGCGACACTATCTGATTATGAGTGGGTTCTTCTCCCTATTTATTAAAATTTAAAAAAATTTAATAAAATTTATTAAAAATAAATTTTTTATTTTTTAATTTAATAAGTGAAAATATTTCAATAGATTTTTACGTCACCCATGAGGTACTAATGCTGACGCGTTTTTTTTTTAAGTGGTTTCCTCCGTAGGTCTATTCCACTAAAGATAAAAATAACAAATTTTTAATTTAAAAAAAATATAAAAGAGATTTTTTTAATTAGATTTTCTTGGCCTTTTATGAGAATGAACAATTGATGCAATAATGTAGATAGAAACGACTTTTTAAAAATCGCATCAGCATTAGTACCTCATGGGTGACGTAGAAATCTATTGAAATATTTCCACTTAATAAATTTAAAAATAAAAATTTATTTTTAATAAATTTTAATACATTTTTTTTAATTTTAATAAATAGGGAGAAGAACCTACTTACAGAACCTCATCAGATAGTGCCGCTCCTAACGCTCGGCGGCGCTGGCCCTAGCGGCTGTGGCGCGCGCGGTAAGAAAAGGAAAGGAGGCGTATACCGCGGAAATCGGCTGAAATGTTCAACTAATTCCGAGCACTGATTTAATTGATTCGTTGTGTTTTGGTTTTCTTTGAGAGCATTTTGTCCCTTGACGGACAAGCTCGAGCTTATATATGCACGTTTAATTGTGTGAAGATGTCAACAAACGAAAGACATTATCATATTTGGTTATTATATCGGGCTGTCAACCCATATTAGTCTAACACAATGGTGTGAAACAAGTCGGTGTAATTTCGAAACTCTCGTGTAACCTCTTTGCCGATACTGACGGCAGTCGTGCCAAAATCGTCAAATCGATAGAAAGGCTGAAAGGTTGAATACCAAGAAATTGTTCTAGCACGTTGCACTCAAAGCAAATAAATTTAAAAACACTTCAGTGAAACTTTCAGTGAAACAAAACGCTCGTTATCATCTTTCTGTCCTTGTGACAGTTACCAGCAATCCTAACATACAAAATCTCATTTACGTCTTTAACACACAAATTAAAATACAATGTATTGACATACATAAATTTCATTATAAAAGAAATATATCTTAACTTTTATAAAATATGTATTTCAAAGTACTTAACAAGCACTTTATAATATTAATTGTTTTAGCATCCAATATATGGCGCATGTTACACCATTTGATAACTCCTGATATATTTTGGACGGGTATCCACACATATGTTAATAGCAAACAGTAAGTAATATCTAATTATCTCTCTAGCTAGATAATTATCACATAAACTAGATATTGAAGAAGGGAGACGTATTTAAAATTCTACTATCCAAAGATATAAATATAAAAACATTAAGAGCCGTCGCAGGATGTTAGTTATCTTTTTTTCCAATAATTCCTATCAGTACATTATGATTCTTCATATATGAGAACAATGTACTTAACTTTTCGTACACTTTAAGTATCTTGATCTGAGATCGGTGTACAATTTAACTGCTTCACGTAGATTAATTAATTAATTTCTTTAAGAAAAATTAAAAATTTTGCATTAACATCCTGCGACGGGTTTTAATGCTCTTCTATTATATTATTTAATAGTTATCATATGAGCCTTTCCATTATACGTGTTATAAATATAAACTCCTTCAAACCTATCCGAAGAAGTTATCTTAAATCTTCAAAACTGTAAACAACATAACGTTGATTTTCAAAGAAAGGCATCAAAACTGATATATCTTGTTTTTGTACGTTATCACTCAGCTAAAAACACAAAATAAAAATTTATACATTAGATACTGCTCCTTATTAAATGGTATTATACTTTTAACATACTAATATTATACTTTTATCATTATTATTTCTAACTTTTAAGTAATTAACGTTTTTCGAAAGCACGCGAAAACTGAGCCTGAAAAAATTGAGTTTTAAAACCAACGAGTCTACTGAAAATTATAGAACATATTAGAAATATAAAAATGTACTGCTATAAATTGTTTAATAATGTATTAAGTTGTTAATTATTACAAATCGATTCCAAATTTTTTTTATTGCAAAACTGTTGCGTGATTATGAGTTCCGAAATAAATCTGAGAACGATTGATTACTTAAATCAAATTGAAACACACAGTTTAATACCAAAAATAAGGAACACAATATAAACTTGTTCCAATAAGAAAGGCTTCAGGTTATAAGTCTCTACAAAGAACGAAACGAAAAAGAAGTGAGGGGATCAAGAGAGAAACAAAAGAATGTATTTAACGCATTTTCCTGTCCAGAAACCTTTTAGATTATTTTAGATTATTTAGAAATATGTTACTTTAAAAGGCCTATATCAAATTCGATGCCCCCACTATTCCCTCTTTCGTTCTATCAGTCTATCTATTTATTGATCTATCTATCTTCTAAAATCAAAATACTATTTTTATTTATGTAAACCAAAATTGATTTTTGAAGTTTTATCGAATTGACTTTCACAGTCCTTTGAAAACTAATATTTAACATATACATATGTATACAAATAAAGAAACTTTTTTTCTTTATATTATAGTCAAAATTTATTAATATAATTATAAGTTCAGGTTATATAAAATATAACTGAAAATGTAAAAAATAAGATATTTCGATAGGTAATGATTTTTATCTACAATTTTAAAAACAAGTTTAATTTATTGCAAAAGTCAGACTAGATAAAGAAACTTTTCAAATCCGAAAAGATATGTCCTACATATTATCCTTCACGTATAATTACACAAATATATTATTACACTAATTATACAAACATATAAATTAACACTTTCGCGACCGTTATATATTCGCTTGTGCACAACGCTTGAAGAGCCGCTCTATTATATTAAACTGATGTAATATTCGACATTTCATATTATACGACTTAATACCATAATGCAAAAAACAGTAAACGTAAAATTACGTGACCGGCACCTGACTTATACCGAAGCATGAACGTAAAAATATGTAAGTGGCCGCAAAAGTGTTACTATTTTAATACACTAAATAGTAATTTTGAGTATCGCAAACAAAAAATTTTTGCTAAAAATTCGCACAATGTATGCTTTTATAAAAATTTTCTATTTTATAGATATAATCAAACAAATGATTTATGGAACATGGTGCAAACTATTATACCAAATAACTCAAACGCATTTATTGTAAAAAGACTTATATCTGTTTGGATAGCGAAAAAATATTATCCTGTACTGCACGTAATACGAAATCATTTGGCTAGCAAGACAACATTCCAATTTCAAATTAACCGTTTTAACGGGGATACAGAATATCTTTCAGTATTTGTGACGTATACGACAAAATCAGAAATAAACTTTCACGATATTTTTGCCAATAAATCCTTTTGGCTATCACCGCAAAATTCGACAGAATTAAAGCAAAAGTTTGAAAAAAAAGATTGGATTATAGTCAATTTACAACAAACAGGTAAATATAAATCATTAAATTTATTATATTTTATCTTCGTATCTTTTTTGCTTTTTTAATCTTACACACCCTGATGCTTCTGACACACGCACTCGCATACTGGCAAGAGTGCGTGTCATTCATGCTTGCAACAAACATTATCACATGATAATCATTTCTACACTTTTTTCAAACCAATTGTAAAATATTTTATTAAAAAATAAATAATTTGAGAAAATGTTTCTCACACAAAACAATAAAAATTATTTAAAAACTATTTTTTCATCAATTCTATCAAGAAACATTAATAATGAAAACTTTCTTTTTATAACAGGGTATTATCGTGTTAATTATGATACTGAAAATTGGCTTAATCTTGCGCAATACATGAATTCTGTGAAATATGTCGACATTCATGTTCTCAATCGGGCTCAAATCATAGATGATGCGTTTTACTTCCTTACACGTAGACAACTTGATTATCTTACGTTTTGGGAAATATCTGCATTTTTATCACGAGAAATGAATTATGTAGTATGGTATCCGATGTTTAAAGTTTTTGAACATATGAGTGTTATAGTTTCAATTAAAAACACTGATCCCCTAAAAGTAGGTAACAGAAAGCTTCTATGAGAAACATGGCATCAAAACATTATGTACACAGAGTGATACAAAACAATGTCCACAAAATGTCATATTGCGCGATTTTTAAGATAATTATTCCTTTAGCAAATGTTTGTTCATAGGTTAGTTTTCGAGATATATATAATTGAAAATAGGTATCTACTCGTACACAACAGGCAGGCAGGAATTGTGCAACTCATCAAAAGAGTAACGTAATACCTTACAGTTATAGTGTGTGTGAGCAGGGACGGATTTCGGTTTCTGCCGCTCCTAGGCTGAATCAAATTTGCCGCCTCTTAATGACAGTGGAGCAAAGGGAAATTTTTTTATTAATTAAATAAGAAATAGATAATAAAATAGAAAACAGGTATTTCATATATAGGATTCTTTGAATAATAATAAATAATACAAATAAACATTCTCTCTCGCGCGCGCGCGTTTCCAGTTTTTCTTCTTCAATTCTCAACCGATTTTGTTGACATTTTTTCTATGGTATTTAATGTTACCCCGAGCATATAAAGCCAGAAATGTAAATAACGTAAAAAAATTTTTAATATTAAAAAAACTTAAAGAAAAAATTTCAGCAAAATTAGTTGAGAATTGGAAAAGAAAAACGGGAAATAAATTTCGCCGAAAACGCCGGAAAAAATAGCACTTTATACATTCTTTAACAGTAATGATCACGAACATATTTATATTATGACTCTTTTGATAAAAATCAGAATGTATTTCGAATATAAATCAAGTGTTAATAAATTTTTTTTAATTCAAAAATTAAAAATTTGCCGCCCCCTAAAATCTGCCGCCCTAGGCTATAGTCTATCCAACCTAATGAAAACCTAATGAAAAATTCGCCTCTGTGTGTGAGTGTAAGTAGCGAACTATCAACTTTTCAATGATAACTCAAAAACTAAGTTTTGGACAAAATTTCACAACAAGAAAAATCGTTTCAGAAATCGCTTAAGAATATGATATTTCAAGACCAACACGTTGTTTTAAATCATTTTGTATAAAAAGGAAGTTATAATATATGTGTACATATATAAATATACATACATATCTTTTATAAAAAGCAATAGGTTAAAATTTATATTACTTACCAATTTTAAGGAAAAGATGGAAAAAATATTGAGTGGAGTTCTGAATCAAATAGGATACGTGTCTAAACCATATGAAAACAAGCTCAAGAAATGTTTAAGAGAGGAAGCCGTAAAATGGGCATGTATTATTGGTAACAAAAAATGTAGAGAAGTAGCCAATGAGCAAATGACAAGAGATCTACATTCTGAAAGTGCGACGTAAGAATAAGTGATTTACAATCACAGTATTCACATAAACAATTTCTGTTGCATTATGTATACTTATATTCTATACATCAAATACTGCACTAGATAAATTATTTTATCATAAAATGAGGTAAATTTTTGCAAGAAATACTTTTTTCTGGTAACGCAGCTCTGTAACGCAATCGGAATGGAAACGATGGATGTATTGTAATGGTTTGGTGTCAGCGGAAAAGTCCATTTGGTACGCTGTATGGTACAAATGGACAGCAACACTTGATGATACAAAAATTTTAGAATATTTAACTTGCAGTGAAGGTCCTTTAGTTGTTTCTAATTATATACAGGTGATTTCGGATAATAATGATTTATTACAACGCAACAATACACGTGCTCACATATTTCTTCTTACCGTTGCGAGACATGCAAGCAACGATACTGTTTGCAATTTTATATTGCAAAATCTCAATAAAAATATACTTATGTTCACCTCCAACACGTAATAATAATTTTTTTTATAATTATATATCTATATTTATTTATATGTATATATATACAATATATATATATATATATATATATATATATATATATATGTATATATATTTCTAATATTTATAATTTTTATCCATCCGCGTCTTTTTTATTCTTATTGCCGGCTTAAATAATAATATTTATCACTTTACTTTTTCGCAGGCAAGCCGACATAATTGCAACATTAATTGTTATTATTACCCACCAACATGCTGTAGAACAATTGGCTAAGGTATATTTTCCAGACTTAAATAACACTCATTTCTTTATTACTTAATATTGAGCTTATTTTTATGATTTTTTTGTACATGACATATCCGATCCGATTACTTTTAACGCAGCAATTAATGCACTCATAAACTGTACTGCGCAAAAATTTCACATTTATTGATATTGTCAAAATAATTTGTCCTAGGTACTTGAATTTGCGAAAATTAATTTGAGAGAACAGCGATTAGTTGATGTTGTTAAAAAAAAAATTAAAAAACGAAGAGACGAGTACGCAAGAAAAGTCGGAAACTTAGGATTCATCGGTGTGCGTCGGCTTAAATAATATTTATTTAATTTAATTATTCCTTTTTACACTGCAAATTTTTGTTGGACCAGATATTTGTCTTTTTTGATTTTCAATAAAGAAGTTATAGAAAGTTGCTTTACAACTAGAAGTGCTTAAGAAGTGAATTGGCTCCGAAATACAAAATATATTTGGGAAAGTGTAATGTAACTTGCAAGAAAATAATTTTTGTCAAAAATAAAATAATATAAAATAAAATATTTTCAATGTTTGTATGCTTACGTCAAAAAATTTTAAATATCAGAAATAATGGGAGAGGTAATATTTATATTTACGTTGAATTGTTTATATGGACGGTTTAAAAGCAAAGCTGTCATACATGAATTAAAAGTTGATTCTATCATAATGATATCATATTACAAGCGTTGTTTTTATTATATTATATTAATATCACAATTTAAGCAATTATCAAAAACAGAAAAAATGATCGATTTTAAAATAAAACATTTATTTACTCTATACGTATCGATATATTTAAAAATATTTATATTTTATAATTTAAGAAATTATTCGCATCAAGCGTATTTACATCTAAAATCTTAAATTAAAACGTCATGTTACGATATATTTCGAGAAATATTTATTACTTCTTACTATTCTTTTGGCCACCATGAATCAAGGTTGGGAAAGTTATTTTGTAAAAGTATCTAGATAAAGTTACAATTCTTTTCATTGAAAAAACAACTAGTTACAGTTACAAATTACCGATTCTAAAAAGTAACATGTTACAGTTATAGTTACTCAAAAAGTAACGAGTCGTTACTTTTCAGTTACTTTTTTGCAATAAATGTGCACTATTATTTTAAATACACGAATCTTACATTTCAAGATTTATTAACTTATTATATACTATTATACATAGGTACTTAATTTTATGTTATATTATTTTATATGTAATAAATCACAATTGTTTCAAACTTAAAATAAAAATACATTTAAAATAGTAAAAATACAAATAATATTAGGTTATTGCTCTTCCATAAGTAAATTAAAAATCGTTTTAATATATAAAGCCAATAGAGCAAGAGCTGGATCGATTTGCTCAAAAATTCCTTTTTTTATTATAAATTTATACAGACGTTTCGGCCAAGGTACGTGGCCATCTTCAGTGTAATACAAAAAATATATAAAATTTAATACATGATTAGAGAAGCGTTGGTAAGGACAATCAATAAAGTAGTTTTTAGACTAAGGAAACGCATTCTCTTAAAATATTAAATTAATTATTAATTTTAAATAAATTATTATACACTTGTAATAAAAATTATAGGATTAAGATTTTTTATTTTAAAAATTTACGAATTTCACTCAAACAGTTGTAACTTTCCGAAAAATCGTAGACTATTGTTTCAGTTCTTAAAGTCTCAACTTTATGCTTATATGATAATTATCCTCAAAGATAATTTATTACTAAGTGGCAATGTATTCTTTAAATGAGAATTTATTTATTTCTGTTGAATTTCATAATTAATATCTATACGGTTATCCGTCTATTTATTTAACAAATATCGAATCTACACTTAATATGACAATATCCATGACAATTTTGTTCTTTTCTTTATGCATATGTTTATGCGACTATGCAAGTTTGTCTGGATAGGCCCTAATTCTTACAATTAATACAACCGTATATAGAATATTAAATTAACCGTTAAATTAGTTACTAGTTATCATAAATATGTAACTAAGTTAAGTTACAGTTATAAATGAAAAATAAGGAACAAAGTTAAGTTATATACCAAAAAAAAGTAACTGTAACTGTAATTTCGTTACAAGTAATGAGTTACTTCCCAACCCTGTCATGAATTACATACAATTTTGAAATTGATTCAGTTAATTAGACACTATGATCAAAGATTTGATCATCTTTAGTATAATGTTCAAATGCACGCAGAGTCATATGATTAGAGGCGTAACTATCGATGGGACAGAGGGGACTGCGGCCCCGGTCCCAAGAGTCGTTGGGGCCTTTGAAACATATCGAAGTCAAGTTGACAATACCTTGTTTAATTTTATTTTCAATTACACTGTCTAATACCATTTGCCTTGACATTCTATAAGTCGTTTCCAGTAGATCTTTATCGAAAGATATAACTCACGCAAAAGTATTAAAAACGTCTATTTTAGCAACTTTGACTAACTGTGAGGTTTTCTCAAAAACTTGACGTGATACGCTATTTTTACGGTCAGATTCGTCAGCGCTGAAAAAATCTTTCAGAAATGACTTGATTAAACTTAAGGCAAAAGAAAATCTTATTTTATCGATTAATGTTATTATTTGAAATATAGTCTAATTATTTGACAGTTAAATTAAAAATAAAATTCCGTATTTCCGAAATTGCAGTTGCACTTTACGTTCTGCTCTGATACTTCATACAGACGAAATAATTCAGTCGTTCGCTAACGCAAAGTCGAGAAGAAAGCTGTAAAGCACGATCATACCGTCTTTCTTTCTCTAAACTTAAATCTATTTATTAACGTTTTTGTAATTTGTTTTCTGCATTGTTTATTATTTTAAAAAATATAGTATATAGGCACATAATTGGTTTTTTACTTTATGTTATTTAAACCGCCCAAGCCTAACCTAATTACTAAGGAAAATGTATTATAATTACTGTTTTCCATAACAGGGCCTTCAAAAGATCATGTCCCCGAATCCAAATTTTGAAGATACGCCACTGCATATGATCAAAGTTGGATGTACATAAAATTGTGCAATTGAGGTCAAGAAATAAAATTGAACTGGAAGTAAAAAACGCTACATGATATAAAAATTTAGACTAACAAAATTATAATGAGAAATAAAACAAAATGTATATCTGAAAATTTGTCAAAATCATAGTTCGAAAATTATAAGATGCATTGTAATGTCAAATGCTGTCAATGTTTATCGTCTGCTGGAAAGAGAGTCACTATGACAAACAAATGTAAAAATTGATCATATAAAAAGCAAAAGAAACAAGAATTTACACACCTATGTAACTGAAGTCAAGTAATCGGCAATAAAAAAGTCGGGATAACGTACAGAGAATTTTCAATACATGTTACGTAATAACGACAATGACACAAATGCATTTTCACACATTCCTGATATATATTGGTTTCCTTATATTTAGTCATCTAAATAATACTGCTATGTTGGTAATGAAAAGTAATTACATTCCATTTTTAGTAAAATGGTTGAATTAAAATTGTTTACTATTTCCTAAAATTAAATATTTCAAGATAATATCTTAGACTGAAATGTTATAGTCATTCTCATATTCAATAAAAATTTTAACAGATATAATAGCAATTATTACAAATTTATAATTAGGAAATTCGTTTCTTGCATTTTTAATACTTTTTTTTATAAATAATTTTATTCCATTCACAAAATGTGATAACTATTAATGTAAAACATTAATATTATTTAGATTAAAATTCAATTACTTATTTTCAATTTAGTAAATCTTTCATATTTCACTGCTGTATATTGTACAAATTTGTACTATTACATTTACAATCTTAAATGTCTGACTGCATAATAACCAAATACAATTGTACACGCAAAATTAATATCTTCTATATATTTATAAGTATTTTATTTTAACAATTGTGTTTGTCAGTAACTACGAACTGTACAATTTTGGTTTATATACGCACATTTAACTGATTATGAATCTTATTTTTCGCGCTCTTCTATCTACTAGTAAAGTGTTTTCCTGTTGCGTGACCTCTTAGCAACTGTTTGCGTGACATAACATATATATTATATCAGTTACAAATATGCTTCTTAGTATGCAGAGACTTCTTGGAGCTAACTGAATCGCAGTTTGATTTATATAGCTTCGGCATTCACGATTTGTGTGTAAGGTGATGTTAACTGTATTATTATTACAAAATTGTAAATTTTCACGTAGCAAGGAATTTTAATTAACGATTTTAATATATGTAGGTAAGTGATCAGAAACAAAATATTTCTAATACAAAATATATAAAAATTTATAAAGCATAATAATTACAACTTTGTTTTCTTAAATCTCCTTCTGAAAAAAGTAACTGTGTCACTAACTTCTTTGTACTTTAACATTTTTTATCTTGCACAGCAGTGATGAGCAATCTTTGTTCTGCAGTGTGCCAAAATTAAAAACCTAATATTCTATACGGGCCGCAACACAAACGTAATATTAAATACTTTAATATATTGTATAATAAAAAAAATTTAATTTATAGGGTGGAATTCGTTAATTTCGACCATAAAACTTTTCTTATAATCTGATTTACTTTTTATTAGTTATATTTTTAATATATGTATACAGAAGCATATGTACACATGTAAATTTTTTTTATCGGGAGGTATTAAATATGTAGCTGATGTTTATTTAATGGCATATTTGGCTCTGTTTCTCATCAACAAACTTTTCAATATTGGGAGGTATGTTTGCTAAAATTTTTACACTTCAGCAAAATGAAGTGCAACGTTTTGGAGGGCTGCAGGTAAGTAACTGGAGAGCTGCATGCTGACCGCGAACCGCGCGTTGCTCATCACTGTTGTACAGTATGAGTCTCTTCATGTGTAATGATTAATCACCATTTTTTGCGAAGTGAAAATTAACCTTGTGTGTGTGCGCGTGCAGCTTGCTTGCGTGCATTTGAGAGAATAGATGTCATAACTGGTTAGAAACATAATAATTTGATATTTTTACGATCCTTTTTTTATTTTATTTTAATGTTTCTCGGCTTAGTGACACTTTCAGTTATAATATCGTTTTTGTTTTACTTCTATATTCTAACAGGCACTTTTAAATATTTATTATTTTTTATAACACTCTGTGAAACTACTCATGTATATACATAGTTATGTATATACATACAATATTATTATATTATCTTTCTAAACATTCATCAGACAAATTTTATGAATTTTACTTTTCCATGTTTTTTTTTCACTTTATCTTGCACTGAAAGAAAAGAACAATAGCAGTAACCATAATCAACGACGCTTTTTGGCGTCAAATATTTTTCTTAATGTTCTATAATAACTTTACAGGTTGGTTCATTTTAATAAATCTACTAAAATATCTTAAAATCTTTATGTTTAGGACAAAAATGTTTTTGATCAAAGTTGCTCAGTTACTAAAGGAAAAGAAGGTGGTGACCGTGGTTGACTTTAAGAAAATGTCTTTAAAGTCAAGAGAAGGACACAGCTTGCAAACGTGCGTTCGTCTCTTAACTTTTATTTGTGCGTTAGAGCTGGTATACAATCAATCGACAGACAATAATATTGTGTGCAATATAGTTTGTCCGAAATAGTGATGTATGTGCAAACATGCGTTCGGTTCTTAACTTTTGTAGGCAATCGTACTGTAGGTAATAAATTTTGGTGTGCAAACAAAATGTAAACAAACAAAATGTCGGCAATAAATTTGTAGACAAAGGGGGCCTCCCAAGGTCAGATCAAGATCCCTTAAAATTTTTTTAATTGGAATAAGGATTTGAGATATTCTAGTGGGTTGATTAAAATGGACCACCCTGTGTAATTGACTATATATTTGACAATACTATACGTATAAAAATATTATTGCTAACATTATACTAACAATTTTTATAAAAATGAGTATCGTAACTATAATAGTAATAACTTGCAATAATAGTTCAGAACATGATACACTTTTCTTTTAGTATATCACGATTTTTTTCTATATCTTTTCAGTCTAAATTCTAATCGTTATTATGTGCTTTTCTCTGTTATATTTAAATTAAAAATTATGTGTTGCAAATGTATATGTTTTATTGTCAAAAAATACTTTTTTCAGACATTTTTTTGTACATAAAAAAAATGAATATGATATTTCGAAAGCTTTTAACAAATGGCGAAATAATATTAATCGTTACAATAGCACTTTGCACTGCTATCAATACAGAAAATGACACTACAGGTCGTTACCATTTACCGGATTACATAATACCTATGGATTATGATGTCAATATAAGACTTGATTACAAAACAAATGATGTTATTGGCAAATGTAGTATACTTATACATATTACTCGTGAAACAGAAAATATATCTATGAATCTAGTGACATTTGCTGTAATGAAAATAGTTCTGTATGACAACAGTCATAGTAAAAAAGTTTACGTTCCAAAATATTTATTTGATAATGAACTAAATATGTTTATGATCCATTTTACCAAGGACCCAAAATTTCCAAAATATTTACCGGCTGGTAAATACACTCTAATACTGACATATATGAGTGACATAAATAATAACGACAAACATTTTTATAAATCCTTATACTCAAATAGAAAATTGGACAACAAAGTGTAAGTAAAAAAAAGTACTTTAAACAAAATTATATTATAAAGCTTATTTTCGTTAATATTCGTTTCAAAATATATTTATTAAGTACATTCATAAACCAAATGACATTCCGAAAATTGCGTATTACTTAAAATAGTCATAATAGCACTCAAATGAATTCATCACTGCACTTCAAATTTGTCGATTCTATGATTTAGAAATATGTGTCAAATTGGCACATTCTGTACAATGTTATAAATCATGATTCAATTTTTCTAACCCAATATTTTTTAGTCCATCCTGAGTCGATCCTTAAGTATAATTATATTTTAAATTTTATAAAAACCATATTGTTAAAATATGACAGGTTAAATGCGACAGGTGTTGATATAATGAATACTCGACAACTATTTCCATATTTGGATGAGATGACATTTAATTACACCTTAAAAATTTCCATCCTGCATCATAAAAATTACACAATTTTATCAAGTATGCCTATACAAACAACAGAAAATGACAAACATGACATGAGGTGGATACATTTTAAGAAATCTTTTATGTCCATTCAATACTTAAAGGTTGTGATAACCACATTCACTAATATTTCTACTTCGGTTGGAAATTTCACCTTTTGGAATAGAAAAAACATAACAAACCATTTGAAATTAGTGAAATGTATTGCCCAACAAACCCTAAACTTTTTGAAACATGAAAATAATATAGACAAAACACCAAAAATAGATTATGTTACATTCTGGGATAGTCAACACAATAGCACTGAGACATGGGGACTAATTTTACAAAGGTAATATTCAAAACTAAAATGAATTAATCAAAAATAATTATTTAATAAAAGATATAAAACTATCAAATAATAAAATTTTAAAACTGGAAAATATTCATATATTTATGTCAATATATATAAATTAGGAAATAGTCGAAATCTATACAATTTTATTTGCGTCACATTAAGAAGATATCATTACTTTTAGTTCAGATTAGAAATTGAAATAATCATTCTGTACGTGAAATCAGACTTTAGTGTAGCTTTAGTTTTAGAAGCATGAAAAATAAGTGTTATTTAAGTGTGTTTTAAGTTGCACGAATAAAATGACTGCTATAAAATCTTTTATTATATCAGTTATTTTGTCGGAACTCATCGGAGTTTTTGTGCTCCAAAATCTAATGTTCTTCTTTATCCGTGAAATTACTTATGCAAAATGTACAAAATATCTGCTTTCCAATTCTTGAAATAAAGTTTATATGTAACTGTAAAGAAAACAATTATTATTACGTCGTTTTATAGGCAAAATAAGTTATATTATTGAACATGAATACCAACTATCTCAAAATTGTCAAAAGTCAATTTATTTCTATTTGTTATGAGATTTAGCACAAAAAATCTTAAATACATTATTGCAGAAAACAATTAAATAAAAACTTTTTAATGGCTTTGTAATAATTTGATATATCTACAATATAAAAACTTAATAAATTGTTTAATTACAGCAATCATTGTCCATGAATTTTTCATATTTGAAATCGTTTTTTAGAGAAGCTGATATTCATGTCGAACAGTCAGATTCCGTTGGGCATAAATTGAAAGTGGCTCGTCTTATAACACATCAAATGATAACTTTTTGGTATAATGATGTGTTGCTATGGTCGAAAACAGGTTTTGCTACATTGCTTGCAACGTACATCTTATATCAGGTATATCTTATATCACGTTGTTTTAAATTCTTATAATTGATATACACCACATTTGGTAATCATTTAGATTTACATAAACAGTTACAATCGTCTTGACTTTGACATACGTTACCAACGCCAATTGTTCTGACAATGAGTAAAAAGAAAAAAGTTTTCGTCACTCGTTATTTATTTATTTATTATTTTATTTATTAAAAAGTTATTAACATAAAAAGGAGCTTTGCCTCTCTCTTTCTGCACCCTCAAAAAAACCTTATCCCTTATCCAATCCTTATATTTTTCTGAGAAAAATTGTGCTCGGAGTCTCTTCCCCTTTTATATCCTCGAACTTGTTTGTAATAATTATTCCTGCATTGTAAAACAAGTGATGATGATCTATAATTTGTATATATGTATGCATAAATGTTACTTTGACACCGAGGGCGCATAATTTCTCGTCTTGCATTTGATACAAATATATGATTAGATTTTCATCGTTGTCAAATAAAGAAATTCATGTAGCAACATATTACGTTATGAATTTGTAACAGAAATTGCGTACTTTATATTATTCTTATAACACAAGTAAAAGGAAAAAATTTATTACATGCTGACAGCATATGTCCTCTCCTCAAAACTCCAGAGCAGGAAAAATTAGAAAAATATTTATTTAAAATATTAATTTTAATTGTTAATAACTTTTTATATTGTTCAAAGTTTTTAAACATGGAGTGACGACTAAATACATATTTACATCAATTTTCCACGTTTAAGTAAATAAATCTGTTAAGCGTTTGTTCTGTTTGATACATGTATATTAGCAAATTGCGTCATATACATTAAATTTTTTCTTTAATAACTATGTAAAAATGTAATAAATAATACATTTTATCATAAAAAACAAAAGTTTATTTGCAACGATCAACGGTGGTGTATTATTTCAAATATAATATCTTGACCAAATATTTATTTCATTACTTTAAATTTTCAGATTCCTCCGAATTATGACATAATGAATTTTTTTATTGCCGAAACACAACGGGAATCTTTTCATTTTGATACTGCTTCGAATACAAATGAAACAAATTCACTTAGCTATCATTTAGATCATGTAAAACGTAAGTAAGGAAAATATATCTAAAAGCCTACAAATGGTTTAAGTAAATATAATTAAATAATGCTGAAGAATAATATGCAAATTTTTTAATTTTATGAAAAAAAATAAAAATTTGAACTACACACAATGTTACGAAACAGATTACAGTCTGCCTCGTTGCTAAGAAATTGAAGTACCCAGCGATATTAATTGTAAAATTACCTGCTTAAATTTATTTTGTTTGATTTTAATTCTGTTGCTTGTTTAATTGATTAGTTGTGTTTTGATTTTCTTTGAAAACATCTTGTCCATCCCTCGACGGACAAGCTCGAGCTTATATATGTACGTTTAATTGTGTAAGGATGTCAACAAACGAGAGACATTATCATATTTGGTTATTATATCGAGCTGTCAGCCCGTATTGGTTCCAATACAACGGTGTGAAACAAGTCGATATAATTTCAAATCTCTCGTGTAACCTCTTTGCCGATATTGACGACAGTCGCGCCAAAATCGTCAAACCGATAGAAAGACTGAAAGGTTGAATACCAACAAGTTGTTCTGGCACGTTGAACTCAAAATGAATAAATTTAAAAACACTGTTCAGTGAAACAAAACGTTAGTTAATATATTTTGATGTCCCTGTGACAATTATCAGCAATCTTAACATACGAAATCTCATTTACGTTTTTAATACTTAAATTAAAGTACAATGTACTGACATACATAAATTTCAATATAAAAGAAATATATCTTAACTTTTAAAAAATATGTATTTCAAAGTACTTAACAAACACATTATAATTTTAATTGTTTCAGCATCCAATATATGGCGCATGTTATACCATTTGATAACTCCTGATATGTTTTGGACTGGTATCCGCACATATGTTAATAACAAACAGTAAGTAATATTTATTTATCTCTTTTGCTAGATAATTATCACATAAATTGGATATTGAAGAATGATGTATTGGAAATTCCACTGTCCAAAAATATAAATATAAACTTCTTCAAACTTATCTTAAGAAATTATCTTAAATCTTCAAAACTGTAAACAACAGAACGTTGATTTTCAAAGAAAGGCATCAAAACTGATATATCTTGTTTTTGTAAATTATCTTTTAGCTAAAAACACAAAATAAACATTTATACACTAAATACTGCTTCTTATTAAATGATATTATTTACTACACGTCACAATTAAGGGATAGAAAATTTTGGATCGATTTTTGGGTGTTTTCTGAGCGGCTGTATTTCCGCGAAAAATAGACGAAAAATATCTTTAAAAAAAAGCGTTTTGAAGCTTGGATCTTCTAGTTTCTGAATCTTCTCAGAAAACTCCCGTATCATTATTTTTAACTGTGTTCTATCCTCCATTGAACGGACAATCCGAAAATAAAAAAAATTTTCCCACATTGGGCAACGTGCATGGACCAGAAAAATTTTTTTTGTCAAAAACCGATTTCATGAAAGCTCATACAAATTTCAACAATTTGCTTTTTTAATGAATGCTGTGCGATTTTTTTTTTTTTGACCGAGTTATTGGCGGTTAAAGCAAAATTCGTACTTTCAACTTTAAACATTCGTAGCTCCGGATCAAATTTTGAAATAAGGATTTTTAGTACGTATCATTTTCGTACGTTATACGTAACTTTCGAGCTTTAGAACACTAGGAAAGAAAAATCCAGCGTTCTCGAGATTTTGCGTGGTTACTGGGCATACCTTTAACTAAAAAAAAACGTGGACACTCGGGAGTTTCAATCATTTTTCACGAAGTTGCGCCTAGGTAAATGAAAAAAGAGAAAAACGCGATTTTTAACACGTTTTTACAGTCGACATGTCGAAATAAAAAAAATATCGGATCAAAATTCTAAAAAAAGCGTCTTATAGGGGAGACTTTGAACTTTCCAAAAAGCCCATGGCAGATGTCGTACGAATTTATTGCGGAGCCACGAATGTTTAAAGTTAAAAGTACAAATTTTGCTTTAACCGCCAATAACTCGTTAAAAAACAATCGCACATCATTCACTAAAAAAACAAATTGTTGAGAATTGTATGAGCTTTAACGTTATGAAATCGGTTCTTGACAAAAAAATTTTTCTGAACCATGCACGTTGCTCAATTTAGGGAAATTTTTTTTATTTCTGGATTGTCCGTTCAATGGAGGATAACTCAGTTAAAATTGATGATACGGAAGTTTTCTGCGAAAATTCAGAAACTAGAAGATCCAAGCTTCAAAACGCTTTTTTTAAAGATTTTTTTCGTCTATTTTTCGCGGAAATACAGCCGCTCAGAAAATACCCAAAAATCGACCGAAAATTTTCTATCCCCTAATTTTGACGCGTAGTGTACTTTTAACATTATTTATTGTTTCCAACTTTTAAAAAATTAACGTTTCTCGAAACCACACGATAGGTGAGTCTGAAAAAATTGAGTTCTAAACTAACAAATCTACTAAAAATTATAAAACTTATTAGAAATATAAAAATGTACTGCTGTAAATTGTTTAATAATGTATTAAGTTGTTTAATATTACAAATTGATTCCGAATTTTTTTTATTACAATACATAAGAAATACGTAACGTCCTTAATACATTAATAATATAATAATGCCATTTACTTTTTGTGTGCAAGGCATCTATACAAAATTAGATAGATATAACTCAATTTTTTGTTTTTAAAGCGGAATTTATGTATGTATGTCAATTTATATACATTTACATATCAATAAATCGCCCACTGTAGAATATGTCGGTTTTCGAAACATCTTAATAAAATCCTTCAAATCGAACCGTGAGAAAAGCAATGGAAACAAAAGCAAATTAAAAAAACTTTTATTAAAAAGCTACACAAAGTATGTAAAATAACTTGTTATAATATAAAAGTATAATTGTTATTTAGATTAAATAATTATCAAAAAAATTTATAGAAACAGAGATTTCAAACTTAAAGAATTTGATATAAGCTGATGTAATATATAAATAAGCAAGGAATATGTACAAACTATGGGTTTTGAATGAATTAATTAATTGAACAAATTACGTTTATATTATTTAAATTAGCTTTGATAAAACGTAACATTTCAATTCTGAGAAATCTGTTATTTTTGGAGGCCTATATCAATTTCGATGCCCCCACTATTCCCTCTTTCGCTCTATCAGTCTATCGATCTATCTATCTTCTAAAATCAAAATACTAATTTTATTTATGTAAACCAAAATTGATTTTTGAAGTTCGATCGAATTAACTTTGACAGTCCTTTAGAAACTAACATTTAACATATACATATACAGATAGAAAAACTTTTATTCTTTATATTAAAATCAAAATTTATTAATATAATTATAAGTTCAGATTGTATAAAATATAACTGAAAATGTAAAAAATAAGATATTTCGATGGGTAATCATTCTTATCTACAATTTTAAAAACAAATTTAATTTATTCCAAATATCAGACTAGATAAAGAAACTTTTCAAATCCGAAAAGATATGTCCTACATACTATCCTTCACGTATAATTACACAAATATATTATTACTCTAATTATACAGACATATAAATTAACACTTTCGCGACCGTTATATATTCGCTTGTGCACAACGCTTGAAGAGCCGCTCTATTATATTGAACTGATGTAATATTCGACATTTCATATTACACGACTTAATACCATGATGCAAAAAACAGTAAACGTAAAATTACGTGACCGGCACCTGACTTATACCAAAGCATGAACGTAAAAATATGTAAGCGACCGCGAAAGTGTTCATATTTTAATATACTAAATAATAATTTTGAGTATATAAATAAAAAATTTTTGCTAAAAATTTGCACAATGTATGCTTTTATAAAAATTTTCCATTTTATAGATATAATCAAACAAATGATTTATGGAACATAGTGCAAACTATTATACCAAATAACTCAACCGCATTTATTGTAAAAAGACTTATATCTGTTTGGATAGCGGAAAAATATCCTGTACTGTACGTAACACGAAATCATTTGTCTAATAATATAATATTCCGATATCTCACTCTCGATTTTGACGAGGATGCAGAACATCTTTCAGCATTCGTGACGTACACGACAAAATCAGAAATAAACTTTCACGATATTTTTACCAATAAATCCTTCTGGCTATCACCGCAAAAATCGAAAAAATTAGAGCAAGAGTTTGATAAAAATGATTGGATTATAGTCAATTTACAACAAACAGGTAAATATAAATCATTTAATTTATTATATTTTATCTTTTTTGCTTTTTTAATCTTACACCCTGATGCTTCTGACACACGCAGTCGCATACTGGCAAGAGTGCGTGTCATTCATGCTTGCAACAAACATTCTCACACGATAATCATTTCTACACTTTTTTAAACCAATTGTAAAATATTTTATTAAAAAATAAATAATTTGAGAAAATGTTTCTCACAAAAAACAATAAAAATTATTTAAAAACTATTTTTTTATCAATTCTATCAAGAAACATTAATGATGAAAACTTTCTTTTTATAACAGGGTATTATCGTGTTAATTATAATACTGAAAATTGGCTTAATCTTGCGCAATACATGAATTCTGTGAATTATGTCGACATTCATGTTCTGAATCGGGCTCAAATCATAGATGATGCGTTTTACTTCCTTACACATAGACAACTAGATTACATTACGTTTTGGGAAATATCTGCATTTTTATCACGAGAAATGAATTATGTAGCATGGTATCCTATGTTTAAAGCTTTTGAACATATGAGTGTTATAGTTTCAATTAAAAATACTGATCCCCTAAAGGTAGGTAACAGGAAGATTCTATGAGAAACATGGCATCAAAACATTATGTACACAGAGTGATACAAAACAATGTCCATAAAATGTCATATTGAGCGATTTTTAAGATAATTATTCCTTTAGCAAATGTTTGTTTATAAGTTAGTTTTCGAGATATATATAATTGAAAATAGGTATCTACTCGTACACAGCGGGCAGGCAGGGATTGTGCAACTTATCAAAAAAGTAACGTAATACCTTGCAGTCATAGTGTGTGTGAGTGTAAGTAGCGAACTATCAACTTTTCAATTATAACTCAAAAACTAAGTTTTGGAAAAATTTCGCAAGAAGAAAAGCGATTTCAAAAATCGTTTAAGAATATGATATTTCAAGAACAACAGGTTGTTTTAAATTATTTTGTATAAAAAACAAGTTATAATATATGTGTACATATATAAATATACATACATATCTTTTATAAATAGCAATAGGTTAAAATTTATATTACTTACCAATTTTAAGGAAAAGATGGAAAAAATATTGAGTGGAGTTCTGAATCAAATAGGATACGTGTCAAAACTACATGAAAACAAGTTCAAGAAATGTTTAAGAGAGGAAGCCGTAAAATGGGCATGTATTATTGGTAACAAAAAATGTAGAGAAGTAGCCAATGAGCAAATGACAAGAGATCTATATTTTGAAAGTGCGACGTAAGAATAAATGATTTACATTATTTAATCATAGTATTCACATAAACAATTTTTGTTGCATTATGTATACTTATATTTTATACATCAAATACTGTACTAGATAAATTATTTTATCATAAAGTGAGGTAAATTTTTGCAAAAAATATTTTTTTCTGGTAACGCAGCTTTGTAACGCAATCGGAATGGAAACGATGGATGTATTGTAATGGTTTGGTGTCAGCGGAAAAGTCCATTTGGTACGCTGTATGGTACAAATGGACAGAAACACTTGATGATACAAAAATTTTAGAATATTTAACTTGCAGTGAAGATCCTTTAGTTGTTTCTAATTATATACAGGTGATTTCGGATGATAATGATTTATTACAACGAAACAATACACGTGCTCACATATTTCTTCTTACCGTTGCGAGACATGCAAGCAACGATACTGTTTGCAATTTTATATTGCAAAATCTCAATAAAAATATACTTATGTTCACCTCTAACACGTAATAATAATTTTTTTTATAATATATATCTATATTTATTTATATGTATATACAAAATATATATATATTATATATATATATATATATATATGTATATATATTTTTAATATTTATAATTTTTATCCATCCGCGTCTTTTTTATTTTTATTGCCGGCTTAAATAATAATATTTATCACTTTACTTTTTCGCAGGCAAGCCGACATAATTGCCACATTAATTGTTATTATTACCCACCAACATGCTGTAGAACAATTGACTAAGGTATATTTTTCAGACTTAAATAACACTCATTTCTTTATTACTTAATATTGAGCTTATTTTTATGATTTTTTTGTACATGACATATCCGATCCGATTACTTTTAACGCAGTAATTAATGCACTCATAAACTGTACTGCGCAAAAATTTTACGTTTATTGATATTGTCAAAATAATTTGTCCTAGGTGCTTGAATTTGCGAAAGTTAATTTGAGAGAAGAGCGATTAGTTGATGCTGTTCAAAAAAAAATTAAAAATCGAAGAGTCGAGTACGTAAGAAAAGTCGGAAACTTAGGACTCATCGGTGTGCGTCGGTTTAAATAATATCTATTTAATTTAATTATTCCTTCTTACACTGCAAATTTTTGTTGGACCAGATATTTGTCTTTTTTGATTTTCAATAAAGAAGTTATAGAAAGTTGCTTTACAACTAGAAGTGCCTTATAGTCGATGATGAGAACAGAATTGGCTCCGAAATACAAAATATATCTGGGCAAGTGTAATGTAACTTGCAAGAAAATAATTTTTGTCAAAAATAAAATAATATAAAATAAAATATTTTCAATGTTTGTATGCTTACGTCAAAAAATTTTAAATATCAGAAGTAATGGGAGAGGTAATATATTTATATTTACGTTGAATTGTTTATATGGACGGTTTAAAAGCAAAGCTGTCATACATGAATTAAAAGTTGATTCTATCATAATGATATCATATTACAAGCGTTGTTTTTATTATATTATATTGATATCACAATTTAAGCAATTATTAAAAACAGAAAAAATGACCAATTTTAAAATAAAACATTTATTTACTCTATACGTATCGATATATTTAAAAATATTTTTACTTTATAATTTAATAAATTATTCACATCAAGCGTAAATTAATATCTGAATTCCTAAATTGGGACGTTATGTTAAGCGATATATCTCGAGAAATATTCACCACTTCCTACTATTCTTTCAGCTACCATAAATCACATAAAATTTTGAAATTGATTCAATTAATTAGACATTTTGATCAAAGATTTGATCATCTTTAGTACAATGTTTAAATGCATGCAGAGATGCCATATGATCAAAGCTAAATGTACATAAAATTATGTAATTGAGGTCAAGAAATAAAATTGAACTGGAAGTAAAAAACGCTACATGATATAAAAAATTTAGACTAAAAGAGTTTAAATAAGAAATAAAATGTATACCTAAAAACTTGCCAAAATCATAGTTCGAGAATTATAAAATGCATTGTCATATGCTGTCAAAGGAGGATATTAAATATAGGTCGATTTTGGTCGAATGGTGTGAAACCAAAACTACACATGGTTTCTTATAGATTTCATACCGTAGAATCACGTGGTAAAGTTTATTTTTTTCTAAACAGCGGGGAAAGTACGGAAAAATTGAAAAAAGACCATGAAAAATGGAATTTCCCGAGCTGGTTGAAGCTTGGAACATTCCTGCAGCAATTTAAAAAAAATGATTTGTCGCTCTTGTCCTTTTGCAGGGAGGAAGTTCTGAGGCCCTCACATGACATACAAAAAAGATCGATCCAATACATGCGTCGGAAGACACCCTTATACCCGAAAAACCACCCCAAAATCACTTAAACGATTCTCGCCAAGCTAAGGGTATGTTCCGACGCATATATCGAATCGGTCTTTTTTGCATGTTGTGTGAGGGCCTCGAAACTTTCTCAGTGCAGAAGGAAAAAAACGACAAATTATTTTTTGCTAGGCGAGAATTTTTTAGGCACTCTGGGGTGGTTTTTTGAGTATAATGGTGTCTTCCGACACATGTATCGAATTGGTCTTTTTTGTATGTCATGTGAGGGCCTCAAAATTTCCTCTATGCAAAAGGAGAAGAGCGACAAATCATTTCTAGCTTGGCGAGAATCGTTTAAGTGATTTTGAGGGTGGTTTTTTGGGTATAAAGGTGTCTTCCGACGCATGTGTCGGATCGATCTTTTTTGTATGTCATGTGAGGGCCTCAGAACTTCCTCCCTGCAAAAGGACAAGAGCGACAAATCATTTTTTTAAAATCGCTGCAGGAATGTTCCAAGCTTCAACCAACTCGGAAAATTTCATTTTTCATGGTCTTTTTTCAATTTTTCCGTACTTTCCCCGGTGTCTAGAGAAAAACAAACTTTACTACGTAATTCTACGGTATGAAATCTATAAGAAACCATGTGTAGTTTTGGTTCCACACCATGGGCCAAAATGGACCTATATTTAACATCCTCCTTTATCGTCTGCCGGAATAAGAGTCACTGTGACAGACAAATGTAAAAATTGATCATACAAAAAGCACAAGAAGGAAGAATTAACAAATAGAGTGGTGAGAAAAATTATGAGGGTAGAAAATATCCAAATAGTGTAATAAATACAAGATTGGATGATAAGATTTTAAAAAAGGAAATAACAATTTTAGGACCGCAAGATAAAATTCGAAAAGTAGTTTAGTATGGATATTTACATATATCGATTTTATTCTTGTAAAATATAATATAAACCGATCGATCAATAGAAACATATAATATAATTTACATACCTATGTAACTGAAATCAAGGAATCGGCAATAAAAAAATCGGGAGAACGTACAGAGAATTTTCAATACATGTTACATAATAACGACAATAGCACAAAATGCATTTTTACGTATTCCTGATGTATCGGTTTCTTTTTATTTAGTCTTCTAAATAATACTGCTATGTTAGTAATAAAAAGTAATTACGATATTACGATATATTTTTAGTAAAATGGTAGAATTGTTTACTACTTTTCAAAATTAAACATTTCAAGATAATATCTTAGACTCAAATGTAATAGTCATTTTAATATGTAATAGAAATTTTTAACAGATATGATAGCAATTATTACAAATTTATAATTAGGAAATTTGTTTTTTGCATTTTTAATTTCTTTTCTTATAAGTAATTTTATTATATAAGCTTTCACAAAACGTAAAAACTATTAATGTAGAGCATTAATATTATTTAAATTTAAACTCAATTACTTATTTTCAGTTTAGTAAATCTCTCATATTTCACTGCTGTAATTGCACAAATTTGTACCATTACATTTAAAATCTTAAATGTCTGACTGCATAACAGCTTAATACAATTTTACACGTAAAATTAATATTTTCTATATATTTATAAGTATTTTATTTTAACAATTTTGTTTGTCAGTAACTAAAAACTATACAATTTCGGTTTCTATACACAAATTTAACTGACTATGTATTTTAATTTCTGTGCTCTTCTAGCGTTTAGTAAAGTGTTTTCCCGTTGGGTGACCTCTTAGCAACTGTTTGCGTGACATAACATATATATTATATCAGTTACGAATATGCTTCTTAGTATTCAGAGTCTTCTCGGAGCTAACTGAATCGCAGTTTGATTTATATAACTTCGGCATTCACGATTTGTGTGTAAGGTGATGTTAACTGTATTATTATTACAAAATTGTAAATTTTCACGTTGCATTGCATTTAAATTGACGATTTTAATATATGTAGGTAAGTGACCGTATATAATATTCTATTTCTATTTTAAAATATAGAAAAATTTAAAAGCAAATAAAGCACGATAAATACAACTTTATTTTCTCAAATCTTTTTCTGAATAAGAAACTGTGTCTCTAATTTCTTTTTACTTTTACATTTTTTATTTGGTACAACAGAGATGAGCAATCTTTGTTCTGCAGTGTGCCAAAATTAAAAACCTAATATTCCATACGGGCCGCAACGAACGCAATATTAAATACTTCAATATATTGTGTAATAAAAAAAAATTTAATTTATAGGGTGGAATTTGTTAATTTCGACAGTGAAACTTTTCTTTTCATTTGATTTACTTTTTATTAGTTATATTTTTAATATATGTATACAGAGGTATAGGTACATATATAAATTTTTTTTATCGGGAAAAATTAAATATGTAGTTGGTGTTTAATTAATGAAATATTTGACTCTATTTTTCATCAACAAGCTTTTCAATATTAAGAGGTATGTTTGCTAAAATTTTTAAATTTACCAAAATAAAGTGCAACGTTTTGGCTGGCTGCAAATAAGTAATTGGAGGGCCGCATGCTGACCGCGAGCCGCGCGTTGTTCATCACTGTTGTACAGTATGAGTCTCTTCATGTGTAATGATTAATCACCATTTCTGCAAAGTGACAATTAACCTTGTGTGTGTGCGCGCGTGCATCTGAGAGAATAGATATCATAATTGGTTAGAAAGATAATAATTTGATATTTTAATGTTTCTCGGCTTAGTGACACTTTCAGTTATAATTTTGTTTTTGTTTTATTTTTGTATTCTAACAGGCATTTTTAAATATTTATTATTTTTTATAACACTCCGTGAAACTACTCATGTATATACATAGTTATGTATATACATACAATATTATTATACTATCTTTCTAAACATTCATCAGACAAATTTTATGAATTTTACTTTTCCATGTTTTTTTTTACTTTATTTTGCACTGAAAGAAAAGAACAATAGCAGTAACCATAATCAATGATGCTTTTTGGCGTCAAATATTTTTCTAAATGTTCTATAATAATTTTACAGGTTGGTCCATTGTAATCAATCTATTAAAATATCTTAAAATCTTTAAGTTTAAGACAAAAATGTTTTTAATTAAAGTTGCTCAGTTACTAAAGGGAAAGAAAGTGGTGACCTTGGTTGACTTTAAGAAAATGTCCTTAAGGTCAGGAGGAGGACACAGTTTGGAAACGTGCATTCGTCTCTTAACTTTTATTTGTGCGTTAGAGCTGGTAAACAATCAATCCGTAGACAATAATGTTATGTGCAATATAGTTTGTCCGAAATTGTGACATGTGTGCAAACGTGCGTTCAGTTCTTAACTTTTGTAGGCAATCGTACTGTAGGTAATAATTTTTGGTTTGCAAACAAAATGTGAACAAACGAGATGTCGGCAATCGATATTATTGGCAAAAAATTTGTATCCAAACGGGACCCTCAAGGTCAGGTCAAGATCCCTTAAAATTGTTTGAATTGAAATAAAGACTTGAGATATTCTAGTTGATTAAAATGGACCACCTTGTGTAATTGGCTATATATTTTACAATACTATACGTATACAAATATTATTGCTAACATTATACTAACGATTTTTATAAAAATGAGTATCGTAACTATAATCGTAGTACCATGTAATTATAGTCCAAAACATGATATACTTTTCTTTTAGTGTATGACGGTTTTTTTCTATATCTTTTCAGTCTAAATTCTAATCGTTATTATGTGCTTTTCTGTTATATTTAAATTAAAAATTATGTGTTGCAAATGTATATGTTTTACTGCCAACAAATACTTTTTTCAGACAATTTTTTTGTACATAAAGAAAAATGAATATAATATTCCGAAAGCTTTTAACAAATGGCGAAATAATGTTAATCGCTACAATAGCAATTTGCACTGCTATCAATACCGAAAATGACACTACAGGTCGTTACCATTTACCAGATTACATAATACCATTGCATTATAATGTCAATATAAAATTTGACTACAAAATAAATTATGTTATTGGTAAATGTAGCATACTTATACATATTACTCGTGAAACAAAAAATATATCTATGCATCTAGTGACTTTTGCTGTAATAAAAATTGTTTTATATGACACCCATCATAGTAAAAAGGTTTACGTTCCAAAATATTTATTTAATAATGAATTAAATATGTTTATGATCCATTTTACCAAGGACCCAAAATTTCCAAAATATTTACCGGCTGGTATATACACTCTAATACTGACATATATGCGTGACATAAAAAATAACGAAAAACACTTTTATAAATCTTTATACTCAAATAGAAAACTGGACAACAAACTGTAAGTTAAAAAAAATACTTTAATAAAAATTATATTATAAAGCTTATTTTCGTTAATATTCTTTGCAAAATATATTTATTAAGTACATTCATAAACCAGATGACATTCCGAAAATTGCGTATTACTTAAAATAGTCATAATAGCACTCAAATGAATTCATCACTGCACTTCAAATTTGTCGATTTTATGATGTAGAAATATCTGTCAAATTGGTACATTCTGTACAATGTTGAACTATGATTCAATTTTTCTAAAACCCAATATTTTTTAGTCTATCCTTAGTTGATCCTTAAGAATAATTATATTCAAAATTTTATAAATACTATATTGTTAAAATATGACAGGTTAAATGCGACAGGTGTTGATGTAAAGACTGCTCGACAACTATTTCCATGCTGGGACAAGAGAACATTCAATGCGACCTATAAAATTTCCATCAAGCATCATAAAAATTACACAGCTATATCAAATATGCCTATACAAACAACAGAAAATGACAAACATGACATGATGTGGACACATTTTGAGAAATCACCTTCTATGTCGATTCAACATTTAAAAGTTGTGATAATCACATCCACTAATATTTCTACTTCGGTTGAAAATGTCACATTTTGGAGTACAAGAAATGTAACAAACTATTTAAAATTTGCAATATGTATTGCCCAACAAGTCCTACACTTTTTGAAACATGAAAATAATATAGAAAAAATAACAAAAATAGATTATATTGTACTTTGGGATACTCAAAAGGATATCACTGAGCCATGGACACTAATTTTACAAAGGTAATATTCAAAACTAAAATGAATTAATCAAAAATTATTATTAAATAAAAGATATAAAACCATCAAATAATAAAATTTTAAAACTGGAAAATATTCATATTTTTATATCAATATATATAAATTAGGAAATAGTCAAAATCTATACAATTTTATTTGCGTCACATTAAGAAGATATCATTACCTTTAGTTCAGATTAGAAATTGAAATAATCATTCTTTACGTGAAATCAGACTTTAGTGTAGCTTTA
Organism: Linepithema humile; assembly: GCF_040581485.1. Lineage (NCBI taxonomy): Eukaryota > Metazoa > Arthropoda > Insecta > Hymenoptera > Formicidae > Linepithema > Linepithema humile. The sequence goes on from NC_090135.1 coordinate 5,799,136, forward strand.
GATTTAGAAACATGAAAAATAACTGTGTGTGTTTTAAGTTGTACGAATAAAATGACTGCTATAAAATCTCTTATTATATCAGTTATTTTGTCGGAACTCATCTGAGTTTTTGTGTTCCAAATTCTAATGTTCTTTTTCATCCATGAAATTACTTATGCAAAATGTACAAAATATCTTTTTTCCAGTTTTTGAAATAAAGTCTGTATGTAACTGTTAAGAAAACAGTTATTATTACGTCGTTTTAATGGCAAAATAAGTTACATTATTAAATCTTGAATACCAACTATCTCAAAATTGTCAAAAGTTACTTTATTTCTATTTGTTATGAGATTAAGTACAAAAAATCTTAAATACATTTTTGCAAACAATTAAAAAAAACTTCTTAATGGCTTTGTAATAATTTGATACATCTACAATATAAAGACTTAATAAATTGTTTAATTACAGCAATCATTGTCCATGAATTTTTCATATTTGAAATCATTTTTCAGAGAAGCTGATATTCATGTCGAAGACTTAGATTCCGTTGGGTATAAATTGAAAGTGGCACGTCTTATAACAAATCATATAGTATCTCTTTGGTATAATGATGTGTTGCTATGGTCGAAAACAGGTTTCGCTACATTGCTTGCAACGTACATCTTATATCAGGTATATCTTATATCACGTTGTTTTAAATTCTTATAACTGATATACATTTGGTAATCATTTAGATTTACATAAACAATTACAATCGTCTTGACTTTGATATACGTTACCAACGCCAATTGTTCTGACATTGAGTAAAAAGAAAAAAGTTTTTGTCACTCGTTATTTATTTATTTATTATTTTATTTATTAAAAAGTTATTAACATAAAAAGTTTACGGAATGAGACGTAATTTTATGACACCAACTATATCAATATAATAAACTCTTACTGTTAGCAGATTTATTTATTTAAACATAATAAATTAAACGCGTGGCGGAAAAGGAGCTTTGCCTCTCTCTTTCTGCACCCTCAAGAAAACCTTATCTCTTATCCAATCTCTATAGGTACCTTTCTGAAAAAAATTGAGCTCGGAGCCTCTTCCCCTCTTATATCCTCGAACTTGTTTGTAATAATTATTCCTGCATCCTGTAAAACAAGTGATAATGATCTATAATTTGTATAATATGTATGCATAAATGTTACTTTTTGACACCGAGGGCACATAATTTCTCGTCTTGCATTTGATACAAATATATGATTAAATTTTCATCATTGTCAAATAAAGAAATTCATGTAGCAACATATGACGTTATGAATTTGTAACAGAAACTGCGTGCTTTATATTATTCTTATAACACAAGTAAAGAAAAAAGATTTGCTACTTGATGACAACATATGACCTTTCCTCAAAACTCCAGAGCAGAAAAAATTATAGGAATATTTATTTTAAGTACTAATTTTAATTGTTAATAACTTTTTATATTGTTCAAAGCTTTTAATCATAGAGTGACGACTAAATACATACATCAATTTTTCACGAATAAGTAAATAAATCTGTTAAGCGTTTGTTCTGTTTGATATACGTGAATATTAACAAATTGCGTTGTATTCATTAAATTTCTTTCTTTAATAACTATGTTAAAATGTAATAAATAATACATTTTACGATAAAAATCAAAAGTTTATTTGCAACGAACAACGGTGGTGTATTGTTCCAAATATAATATTTTGACCAAATATTTATTTCATTATTTTAAACTTTTTAGATTTCTCTGGATTAAGACATAATGAATTTATTTATCGCCGAAATACAACGGGAATTTTTTCTTTTTGATACTGCTTCGAATGCAAATAAAATGGATTCATTTAGCTATCGTCTAGATCATATAAAACGTAAGTTAGCAAAATATATCTAAAAGTCTACAAATGGTTAAAGTAAATATAATTAAATAATACTGTTGAATAATATGCAAATTTTTAAATTTTATAAAAGAAAATAAAAAGTTGAACTACATACAATGTTACAAAACAAATTACAGTCTGGCTCGATGCTAAGAAATTGAAGTATCCACTGATATTAATTGTTTAAATTACCTGCGTAAATTTATTTTGTTTGATTATTATTCTGTTGCTTATTTAATTGATTGGTTGTGTTTTGGTTTTCTTTGAGAGCATTTTGTCCCTCGACGGACAAGCTCGAGCTTATATACATACGTTTAATTTTGTGAGGATGTCAACAAACGAGAGACATTTATCATATTTGGTTATTATATCGAGCTGTCAGCCCGTATTGGTTCCAATACAACGGTGTGAAACAAATCAGTGTAATTTCGAATCTCTCGTGCAACCTCTTTGCCGATACTGACGACAGTCGCGCCAAAATCGTCAAACCGATAGAAAGGCTGAAGAGTTGAATACCAAGAAGTTGTTTTAGCTCGTTGCACTCAAACCAAATAAATTTAAGAGCACTGTTCAGTGAAACAAAAAGCTCGTTATCATATTTCAATGTCCCTGTGGCAGTTACCAGCAATCTTAACAACAAAATTTCATTTACGTCTTTAATACACAAATTAAAATACAATGTATTGACATACATAAATTTCATTATAAAAGAAATATATGTTAACTTTCAAAAAATATGTATTTCAAAGTATTTAACAAGCACTTTATAATATTAAATGTTTCAGCATCCAATATATGACGCATGTTACACCATTTGATAACTCCTGATATGTTTTGGACTGGAATCCGCACATATGTTAATAGCAAACAGTAAGTAATATCTATTTATCTTTTTTGCTAGATAATTATCACATAAATTGGATATTGAAGAAGAATGACGTATTTGAAATTCTACTATCCAAAAATATAAATATAAACTTTTTCAAATTTTTTTTAAGAAATTATCTTAAATCTACAAAACTTTAAACAACATAACGTTGATTTTTAAAAAATTGCAAAAAAACTGATATATCTTGTTTTTGTAAGTTATCTCTGCGCTAAAAACACAAAATAAAAATTTATACACTAGATACTGCTTTCTATTAAATAGTATTATACTTTGTACATTATTGTTTCTAACTTTTAAATAATTAACATTTTTCGAAAGCACTCGAAAATTGAAGTTTTAAAACCAATCTATGGAAAATTATACATGTAGAAATATAAGAATGTACTGCTATAAATTGTTTCATAATGTATTAAGTTGTTTAATTTTACAAATCTATTTTAAATTTTTTTTAACTAAAATACGTAAGAAATACGTAATGTCATTAATATATTAGTTATATAGTAATACCATTTACTTTTTGTGTGCAAGGCATCTATACAAAACTAGATAGATATAATTCAATTTTTTGTTTTTAAAGTGGAATTTATGCATGTCAATTTATATAAGTTTATACACACATATCAATAATTCGTCCATTGTAGAGTATGTCGGTTTTCGGTACACCTTAATAAAATCCGCCAAATCGTACCGTGAGAAAAGCAATAAAAGCGAAAGCAAAATTAAAAAGATTTTTAGAAAGGTACACAAAGCATGTAAAATAACTTAATATTATTAAAAAATATAATTATTGTTATTTAGATAAAATAACTCTCCAAAAAAGTTATAAAAACAGTGATTTCAGATTTAAAGAATTTGATATAAGTTGACGTAGTATATAAATAAACAAGGAATATGTACAAACTATGGATTTTTAATGAATTAACTAATTGAACAGTTCACGTTTATATTATTTAACTTAGTCTTGATAAAACGTAACATTTCAATTCTGAGAAATATGTTACTTTAGGAGGCCTATATCAATTTCGATGCCCCCACCACTCCCTCTTTCGCTCTATCAGTCTATCTTCCAAAATCAAAATACTATTTTTATTTATGTAAACCAAAATTGATTTTTGAAGTTCTATCGAATTAACATTCACAGTCCTTTGAAAACTAATATTTAACATATACATATAGATAGAGAAACTTTTATTCTTTATATTGTTACGTCCTGATAGAAGTTGAATTTTTTCGTTGGGCTCGGCGATCAACGTAAACGGGCCTGACCGCACGAGCCGAACGGCACGTTTAGGACTTGCGACGGGTCAGCGACTGGAAGAGTCGTTTTTACTCCGTACAGGTCAACCGCTCGTTGGTTCCTTTTTTGGGTCAAAGAATTGAATCCCTTTTACCCGGGACGGAACCTTTGTACGCAATTTGAGAGGGAAAGTGTGAGGGGATGACGAACGAGGAGGGTGTGGTTAAATGAAAAAGAACAAAAGTTTAATTTACTAAAGACTTAACATTTAAATTTAATTAAATTTTTAATTTGGATACAAAAAACTTAACTCTCAATCGCATGTTTATAATTTTGTTTGTGTATTTCCTACAATAGTGTGTGTGTGTGTGTGTGTGTGAGTGTTTTATTCTTCCGGAGAGAGGACAGAGAAAATAATAAAACAAAAAGGAATGAACTGACTTACTCGTTGCAGAGTAGCCTTGATTAGTGCTGAGTAGGTTCGGTTGTTCTAAGCGGGCGCCCGTTGAGGGATGGTGTTGTATAGGCGTTGGACCCTTTTTGTAAACGTGTGGGTACCCTGCTGCGGGATGGTGTCGTCAGGGCGATGGACCTTTTATTCGAGATGCACCACTTGGTCGCGACAAAGTATCAACTAATTTTATTTTTTTAATTCGCGCCCCCGAACTACTCGAAAAACTGTTTCAAGAAACTGAGCTAAACTTAATAAAACTGCGCAAAAACTGCTTGAAGAATCGTGTGTAATTGTGTATAATTGTGAGTGGAGCCACCAGAACACAGGTTTTTATACCCTTTCCTTGGGGTGGATCCTTTTGGAAAATCTTAGGTTTTTGAGACGAATAGGATCGAATAGGAATTAGTCTTGCGAAAAGATTTTTAATGTGGGGGAGGATGGCGTCATTTTTAGCTAATAGGATTGAGTTTAGATGATTAGGTTACTTGAAGTGGGGTAGGAAGGAAGGGGCCCTAACGAATAAGGAATAGCGTCGTTTCGGGTCCATATACGATAGGGGTAGGTTTTTGAGGTGGCATAACCCGGTTGGTGTTAATTAGTATAGGTGGGGTGCATCTCAGTGTCTTAAGATCTGGATGGGCGTAGTCTTTAGACCGTACGATGGAATGATGGGTGGTCTATAAAGGTGCTTGCCCCCGATTCACGGCTTTCGGATTGGAGGGTTAAGAATCGAGTAGTATGTTGGCAGGTATGGGGCGTCACAACAAACCCCCACCACCTACCCCGTCTAGGCCCCCCGCAGTGGGTCTGGCGCCAAAACATTCTTCCACTCCTCTCTGACGGGATGGGAAAAAAGATGGCGGCTACGGGTAAACAAGATGGCGGATGTTGACAAGATGACGGAAATTTTTATTTTTCCGAATTGAGAAAATCCAAACGGGGTTCGAACCTGGATCGCTGGATTTCTAATCCTGGTCCTAGTCTGCTGGGCTACCTATAGATCTAATGAAATAAGTCGTAGGGTCATATTTATGGCAGGCGCGGGATGACGTAAATTTTTTATTTTTTTCCGAATTGAGAAAATTCAAACCGGGTTCAAACCTGTTCCAGATTGTTCTGTGTCTATTTCTCATTGTTCTAGGTTTTAGTGTCGCTGATGTAACATTATCGGTCGAAAAAGACAAAATAATTCTCTACCTTCAAGAGTAAAGTGCTCTTTAAACGTTTGTTCTGACAAAACTGAGAGTTGTTCCGGATTGTTCTGTGTCTATTTCTCATTGTTCTAGATTTTAGTGTCGCTGATGTAACATTATCGGTTGAAAAAAACAAAATAATTCTCTACCTTCAAGAGTAAAGTGCTTTTTATATGTTTGTTCTGGTAAAACTGAGAGTTGTTCTGGGTTGTTCTATTCGTTTTTAGCTTAAATATGTAATTTGGTGTCAAAACATAATATAATAATAGCGATAAATGTAAAAATACTATTTGGACGCTTAATGCTATTTTTTGCTATATCTTTTTAAATTCTTTTTTAGGAGGATTAATATTTTAGAACAATGTTTAGAACAATTAGAACAATCCAGAACAGCAAAAAAATTTGAATTTAAAAAAAAATGGGTGGCCACAAAAATAAATCGTTTTTTTGCTTTTCCCGTCATGTTTTTCGATTTTTTTGCTCATAACTTTGGAACAATATAGAACAAACGTAGAACAACCTGGAACAACTAAAAAAATATTCAAAATCGAAAAATGGGGGACTAACTTTATATAGGCGCGAAGGGGTCGTATTTATGGTGGAGCCGCGTCTATATGAGGTACCCCGGACTCTCTGGCAGGTATGGGGCATCAAAACAAACGACGTCACACAGTCGCCTCTAGTCCGTGAAGGGAAGGGACGTATTTATGGTGGAGCCGCGTCTATATTTGGTACCCCGGACTCTCTGGCAGGTATGAGAAATGTAAACAAACATCGCCAAGGTGTCGAGCGGGGGATGATAGAACTACGGCCAAGAGACCTGTGAGCGGGCAAGTATGGGAGAACAAAAGAACGACGTCACGGAGTCAAACGCTGGATTCTGCTAGACCGATATTCGACGAGATAGAGTGACGACTGAGGGGGGCTCCTGTGCAAACGGTATAGAGCGTGCGCCGGTATAGCGAACAAAAGAACGCAGCGACGAATGATCGGACGCTTTTTAGTCTGATATTAGGCATGCTGGTTAAGGGGGCAGCGATATCGCGTGAACAGGGTGAGCCACCCGTTTTCGCAGATTGAGCGCGCTGTATGGATTGGGGAGTGCATGAACATACGAAAAGTGGAAGAAAACAAACACGAGAAATGGAATACAAAATCGTTTATTTGGAATTTTTCTTAAGAATACATAATTGAACATTACAGTCAAAATATAAAAATATTTTATTTGACTTACTGAATACGTTCTAAAAATATTATTTCAAAGCATGCATCGAGAAATGTTAAATATATGAAATAAAATGTTTTATTTAAAATTTTTAAAAATACATCGTTGAATATTACAACAAGTACTTGTACGTAGTTTCGTTTGCTCATTTTTTTTACAATGAAAAATTTTGCGATATAAGCATACTATCAGTCTGTCGTTTTGGTTATAATCATCGGTGAAAAGACGAAGAAATTGCTCAAGGTTGTAACCAAGAGACAAATAGTAAAGAAACGCGCAACAATATTGGCCGCATGAAAAAAATCTTTGTAGCTGCACGGTGTTCCATTGATACGTGGTGGAATTTCGTCGAAGTCGCAGATGAAATCGTTGATCCGAGTGTGGCGGGATTCCGTAACTATCGGAATATGTGCCGGTACCGTGTTCGTCGATGTAAAAGGCGACCCAGGGTCTTCTGGGGCGATCATGCTCGTCTGTATTAGCGACAATGGCTGTCGATCTCGTCCACACCCTCGGTAGTCTGTCGGCAGGATAGACTCCTGCATATCTGACATTGAGACGACGCAACGCATGTAAGATTTGCAGTGAATTCATTTGTCGCGTAACAAGACGGTGCTCGTGCGCAAGGAATTATTTGTATAGTAGAGTCGCAGAGGTTTATCTCCTTTTGCGTAGAGTAGACGTTCTCGAATGATTGTGCGGAGATGGTTTGTTGAGCGTTGCTATCGGTAAGATATTCTTCTTTCTTTACACACGGTATATCTTTTGCAATATAATTACGTGATTGATTCTTGTCTTCTTCTTCTTCTTCTTCTTCTTCTTCTTCTTCTTCTTCTTCTTCTTCTTCTTCTTCTTCTTTTTTCCGTAGCGTTACGCCACGTTTCGATATTGCGAATTATATCGAGATTTTTATTCTTTTTCATAAAAACGCCGCTGTCAGCTTTTTCGCTTATGCTCCAATTTTTATGAGAAAGATCATCGCAGCTCGAAACGATGCTACACTCACTGCTGATGTTTTGAGCGCCTATCCAACGTTTCAATTTGCCGGCGTTGCGTAACGTGCAAAGAAATTTGTCTGTAGAGCAAAATCGAAAACCGTGGTGAGAGCACCAATGTCCGCTCTCTTTGTCTTCCGATAAATTTTTAAACGCCGGAGAAATTTTTTCTAGATTATATACGTTTCTGGAAAGTAGACGCCTCAGATAGCGGGCCTTTTCTTGCCCCCTGCTATAGATGTAGCGCACTCGACGTGTTATTTCTCGCAGTTGTATTACGAAACATTTAAGATCGGTTTCGCCATCGAACCACTCGATTCCGTGATAATTTTGCGAAAGCCAGTTGTTTTCTCGTCTCGATTTTTCAGGTAAATCGTCAAAGGGATAGGGAGGCGTCATAATCCAGTGTCCGATGATTGCGGAGTTAAGCGCGACAACAGCCACTTCTTTCGGAATAAACTTCTCGTCGGCATCGCGGAAACCCTGTATATCGATGACTATATCCATGGTTATGTCCAAATACTCGCTCTTTCTTTTCAAACGAAGCGACGCCGTTCGTGTCTCGAACAAAACTGAATCTTTTTCCGCTGCTTTACACGTCATTTGAGAAAACAGACGTTAGGGAAAAATGTACGTAGTAGTGGTAGTAGTAGTAGAGGTGGGGGGTTTAACGTTATAAAAACCTAACCGCCAAAATCGACGATAACTTGTCGAGAGGAGTCTATTTCTAGAATATTATCGAACTCTGCATAAACGATACAATTAACGGTCGTGGTAAGCGCCTTATCAAATTTCACTTCTAATCGCAAACTACCATGTTTCGCGAGATTCCAATGTCCGGCGCAATGAACGGACAAGTCGGGGGTAAGATCAAAAGCGAAAAGAATGTAGCCCTGGGCATAATCCTCTCTACTTATAGAATTTCCCTCGTTCAAGAAGTGAATGCCGTGAATGCCGAGAAGAGCGTGTGGTAGGCTTCGACGTAAAGCTTTTCGTCTTTCGAAAAGTTCGGTTGTAACGGCCTACTGGGAATTTGCATACCATCGGCATACAGAGAAAAGAAATTTATACCGTAGTTTCTGAAATTAAACGGATTCAATTTTCTATCGCCATTAAACGCTCTGTTATCGACAAAACCGACTATTACGCGTTTCGGCAGTTGTCCGAGTATTACATTATCTATCGATTCTCCTACGAGTCCGGCGTGAATCGTAAATGTTTTAACCTCGACTTTTGTGAGAGGATATTTGGCGGTGGTTTTACTCAACATTCTCGCGTGCGAGAGTAACACACCAGGGCTTATCTTTGCTCTTCTAACGAGCAGACTAGCGTCTAGAAGGCGTATTTTTGACACCGAATTAGATTCCATAAGGCAAAACGAATCTTTCGAGCGAACGAGCCTCATTCTAACTTCCACCCCGTTGATTAAGAATTTATCCTGATTGAAAACGTCGCAGTGAAGATGACCTATGAGATCTAGCGCCTGTCCGTCTCGAATGTAACGCGAGCGTCTCACGAGAGCCTGATTCGTGGTTTATGACTCTAGGAGAGCGTCCATTAAGCCCGGAGTATCCGCGTCCCACAGGCAGGAGGTCAGATGGGAGTTTTTTGCGGGTGAAGAATAATTTAATAACGCCTCGATGTAAGCCCGATACGCGTAAGCGTTGTTTGGGGTTGACACGAGTTTTTGATTGAAGTATATGTCGATTTGGTTGAACATGGAATGCAGTAAATGATTTACAGGGCCTACTTTGAACTTGAGGGTGCCAGCGGCGGTACCGCCTCCTGCTAGGGGGGAAGATTCTACGCGTACGCGAAGACTCAACATGGTGTGTGTGAGATCTAGATAATCTTCCCCATGGCCGGGTATGACGAATTCTATAGGCGCGTCGTCCGCGAGCGACGTTACGGGTTTGTAATAAATCCATTGCGATCTCTCGATGCTGGTTTGTGTAGGCGGTAAAAAAAAGGGATCGAGTTCACTCTTTAAGCACTCGTTTGAATGTGTATGAAGAAAGGACATACTTCGTAAATTCCTAATTCACACGTCGATTAAGAGAATATGTCGGCTACATTGCGTTTCTTGACTTGACGACAGCGCCCTGTGGATGGCTTTTTTTTGTTGTTGGTCTTTCTACCTGCCGTGCGTATTTTCTTCGTTGCTCTTTTTTTGTTCGTGATTTTTCTTCGCGCGTTGCTATTCTTCGACGATTTCTTTGTGTTCGTCTGACGATGAGGACGACGACGGCGCTTAGAAACAGCGTTGCGTCTTACGTGACTGAAGAAAGGAAACTGAAGCGCAGCTGTTTTCGCGGATACTTTATAACCTGTTCCTTTCATCAAGCTAGTTATTTTTTCTTTGGCTTTTCTTTTGAGATTTCCGCTCGATTCCTTGAGATGAGATTTGACCGCTTCCTTGAACGGCGTATTATTTTCGACATCCTCCATCACGTTAACGCCGGCTCGTAAAGCTTCTTTACCAACCGCTCGTACACCTTTACTCAGATAAGGAAGCACCCTCCTGAATAATCCTCCGAGAAAACTACCGATTCCGTGTCCTCGTTGATAGGGTGCTCCGACGAAAACCCTCGTGATTCCTCCGCTCCTACCTCCGCTATCGTAATATTCGTGGTCCTCCGGTCTAGCCATAGCAAGCGGCTTTTCCGACTGATTTTTTCTTACTGGAAACGTCTAAAGTGCAACGTCACCGTTAGCGTTCCCAATTGAAATGGTATTCTTTTTCCGAATTGATCTTTTATATCTATTTCAATCCTGCGGAAATACGTTTGTTGTAATGGGATATAATGCGGGACGGAGAAATGTTTCACTTGATTCGCGCCGTACGCGTAATAATGTCCGTAATGTTGCAGCTTGACCGGTACTATTCGAAGAAGTGGAGTTTGCACATCGCCGGTTATATAAGGTTCGCAAATATCACAATAAACAAAGAGTTTATCGGGAATACCGCGCAGCAATCCGTGCGGTTCGACGGTATAGAAACTTCCAGCGCGCACTCCTTGTTCCGTTTTAAACCCGAGTTTAATAAAAGGCGCTGTAAAAATATCTTTGGAATTAGGTTTAGTCGCAGTAAGCGTGGTATAATATGCGATTTCTAGGCGATTGCTAGGCGTTGGTATGGCCCCGCCGCAGCCGAGTATTCGTAGAAGATTATCGGAAACGTTCATATGATGAATCAGATTGCATTTATTTTCATCGCATGTAATGTCGAACAAGATTTTACCACCGCCTAGCGTCTTCTAGTTTCAAATTAATATGCGAATTCGCATCTTTGCAAGCCGAATTAATAGCGGAGATAAGTTCCTCGATATTTTTATAAATACCATTCGGAATTACGCCTTCCGTCGACGTTAACGGCGCCCCGTTTTTCCTTGTCTCGTGTCCATTTTCAATATCGACGAATCTAATGACATTTTCAACGTGGTTTATGTGTAAAAAAGTAGTGGGAAATTGGATCTTGTTAAGCGCGACTTCCCATTCGCCGTGTAAATGTATAGGTTGAGGTAATTCTGTGGTGAAGGAAGTGGTTGCATTGTGCGGAAAATAACGCATGCTGCTATTGCTGGGAAGAATCAAGAGAAATTGATCCGTCCTCATTTTGAACAAGCGGGGTTAAACTCGAAGCGGGGATCCAAGAATCAAACTTACTGGGATAACCACGCCAGCTAACCAGCACCTGCTTATTATTACCGTGACCCCGGTTTCTTATCACACGGTCGACGATAAACTCCTCCTCCTGCAAGTTTTTCTCAACCCGAGCCAATTCTTGTTCGTAAAAAATGCTGTCTATGACTTCTCCCGCTAAATCGCTCAGCTCGTACACACGTGGTTTTCGCCAATCGAGTATGCGATGAATTCGAAATATCTCCTCACTCCACCGCGCCTCGTATCCTTTCTCGAAGACGACTTTTGCTCTACTGATACGAACGTGATCACCGACGTGGTATTTAGCCTTTCGGCGTTTTTCGTTCGCTTCGCCGTTGCTCCTCCATCGGCGCGTTATATTTTCACGCGCGATACGCGCATTTTCTCTCGTAACAGCATACGGTTGCATTCTGGTGCTCGAATGACGGGTGTGATTATAGGCGTTTACGATATTCTGCAAAACATCGATGTAGCGTTGTGTATTTTTATGCGTAAAATAACACCACATTCGTTCTTTCAACGTTCTGTTGAAGCGCTCGACGATGGCAGCTTTGACATCCGGATTGCGGGCTACGCGAAAACGAATGTCATTTTCTTCCAAAAACTTTTGTAGCGATCGCCCGACAAATTCTTTACCCTTGTCCGTTTGTAGGTATACATAGGGCGCGCGACCGTTACTTCTCGAGAGCACGTTCTGAAAAGCTCTCATTACGGAATTACTCGTTTTGTCGCGCAATGGTTCTACCCAGACGTATTTACTAAGTACATCGATAATCACGAGTAAATACGAATATCCCTCGTTGTAACTTTTGAGATTTCGGAGTTTGATTAAATCTGCCTCCCACAGATCGTCGATATTCGTTACGTTGTAATGCATTCGCGGAAATTTCCGTCGCAATGGACGATGCAGTGTGTAGGCGTCTTGTGCTTCGAGCCATCGCTCGACATTGTTACGGGGTAAATTCGCCGCGCGAAACAGATTATCGACAGCCGAATAGTCAGCATAATGCGCGGGATCGTAGTACAATTTTTCAAGAGCCGTCATTCCAATTTACTCCATTCTAACAGGCGTCTTGCTGGTGGAGAATCCGTGTTTCTCTGAGGAGTGGAACTCGCCGCAGGACCGGTAAGTTTCGCGATATTTTGCAAAGAACCGGCTGTTAATAATTTGTTATTTCTCACTAGTGCGGAGGGAATGTTCAAGTCGTGAAGTAATCGCGCGAACTGAACTCTTCCCGCGGCTTTCACGGTTTTTCTATCGCGCATCGCCTCGTTTATCAGGTCTGAGATATTTGAATCTTTTACGACGTTACCGTCTATGGTCACGACTTCGTACTCATCCCAGTTAATTCTAGTCGACGATGCTTTATCGAGCAAGCGTTTCGTCAGTAAGCGAGCTTCGGCACGGTAAGATTTCGGTACGCTTTCCACTATTCTTTCGACGCTTTTCATTACCCCGAGACTCGCGTCGTGTTCTTTCGGGAGGCTTCTCGTACGACTAGAGCCCGGAGCGAATGAGAGATCGCTCGGCGGTACTTCTTCATGAGTGTCCATCGCGCCTTCTTCCTCTTCTTCTTCCTCGGCGTTACGCGCGTCTTGATTTCGTCGTCCGTGTGCTACTCGTACAAAGTGAAGATATCGCCAAAGAACCTCTTTATACATCTTCCATCTCTCGGCTTCGTCATTCGGATAGGGCGAATTAAGAATTCGACTCATCTCCGCATCGAGTCTGGATAGAGCGGTTCCGGGTGTTCGTACGGAATTATAATTATTATTATTATTAGCGCTTTCGTCCGGTGTGTTTTCCACGAGCGGTGCGCCGTAGTCGGTAGTCGGTTGATGCAATTGACGCTGCATTCTCTCGAGATTTTCCGTAGAAATTAAAACCATTTTTTTCGCTCTTTCCATAACACTCGATATTATTTTCTCTCTTGTATTTTAAGCCGTCACCTTGTCTATGATTCGCGAAAATAAGGCCTCTAATAGAGGAATGATAATATAGAATAAGAATCCACCTCGTTGTACCAATAGCTTTCTTTTATTCTTCCAATTTCCACGCTTTGCCGCGATACGACGTAGCGTCGTTTTGTATTTGCTCAGACGATTTTTTCGCGCCGTTCGAGCGCAACGTTACCATTGAGCGCGTTGAAAACGCATTCGCAAATACAGCAAATAAATTTTTCGTCCGCGGTTCGCAGGAAAGAGCTGCGTTGATTTTTGTTCAGATGGCACAGCGCCTCTAGAAGACAAACGTTTCTCTTTCCGATCGAACGTCTAGCGGTTTTCGTTGCACCGTCCGACGCCGCTTCTTTCATCGTGAGAAAGTCTCTCGCAACTGTCGTCTCGCGAGCAATGGTGCATACATTTTATACGCTGGAGAACGATTTGCGCGGTACGTAGACGTAACGCAACGCATCGTCAGGAAAGATGCTTGTCCGAAATCGATATTTGTCCGGAGTCGATTATTTCAGATCGAGTAATAAATATCCGTGGGGGCGCGAGGTTGCGTCAAAGTATGCTTCTTCTAGAAACTTTGGGTCATCGGGGTACACCTGTCGCGCGAGATGGCGAATTTGAGCGCGATCGCGTGGGTTCTTGAAGACGACGATGTAATTGGTATTAAGCGATATGTCGCGCTGACAGCGCCCCTAATGAAATAGATTTTGTGTGATAAGTATAACGCTGAGATTCTTATGGTGACTACCCTTTGTAAAAAGATCCACGATGACGTCGCACGAGGATGATTCTCTCATAAGATCGTCGATTATCACCAGCTTTGGTGTGAGAAGATCGTGGGAATAATCATGCGCTTGTGGCAACCCCTCGCGAAACTCGATTGCATTTTTCTTTATTCCCGCAGCGTTCCTTTCTTTTTTCTCAAACACGTATTGAAGTTGTCGATAAGCATTCTGCCATTCGGCGTAATAAAAAAAAACTCTTTGGAAAGAAACATCGGCCATTTCGGATAGATATTTGAGAAAAGTTTTTACAAAGACCGTTTTGCCGCATCCAGTGGGACCGCTGACGATAGACGTCCAAGGATGTTTCCAGCGTATGTCCATCTTGCGAAATGAACCCTTCGCCGTTTGCTCGCGCCTTCATAAACAAAAAAAATCAGCGGAACACTATGACGCGATAAGCTTACTGCTCACTGACGGCGGCGGCGGCGGCGACCGCTTGCTCGCGCTAGCGCAATGCTGCCAGAAACGAGCGGCGGCATCACACTAATACAACCGAGAACCGATGACGTCACCCTATCCGTGTGAGCTCGACCCGGTCGACCAATGGAAGAGAACGCCGTCTCCCTTCCACCGAGCCGACGCAACAGACGATAAATGTTAAGAAGTAAGTGTTTCTAAGGCATGTGGCTGGAATATGAAAAATCCCGTGTTCGAGATTTGCTTCTCGCAACTTTCTTTTCTTTTTTCCGCATTTGTTTCTAACAGTGTAAATTATCAAATAATCTTTTTTTTGCTTAAAAAATAATAGTTTATATTTATTAATAATATTCGCATATGTTAAAACTAACAATTTTTGAAATAATTCAGATTTGCTATTGTCAATAGAAAAATGAAGTTATTTTGCAATATTGCAACAAAGTGTAAATTTAACATATACTATGTTCTTGCCATTCGCCTTATTCGTTTAGCCATGCTTGCTTTGCATTTATGTCTATCGACTCGAAAGATTTTACATACCTGTAAAACTTTTAATTATTTCCCAACTTACAATTAGTCACTCGCGTCCTGATATTTTTTCTCCCGTTCAATAATTTTCTATTCGTACATTCGGAGAATCCGAATAGTGAGATCAATAATGTACTTAATTTTCGTACACTCTAGTATCTCAATCTGAGATCGGTGTACATTTTAACGTGTCAAATGTAGACGAATTATTTCTATATAAAAGATAATTAAAATTTTCACACCAACAATCTATGATATATGCTCCATATGCCATATTATATTTTATTCCATTTTTAATCATTTATTTTAAACTACTGCATATTAGCAAAAGTTACTGTACTATGGAGATGAGTGGAGGAGACGGTAACATATATTATAAATGCAGTCAGATTTATTGTACTCTTGTTAAAATATTGTAAAAATAATGTATTATTAGTAATTATAATAGTATTTATTAGTAATTATAATAGTATTATTAATAGTGGTCTTCCGCACCACCTTCGAGGTTCCACTAACGGCGCGTTAGGTTTTTTTAGTGGACCTTCGCCAGGAGCCCTATTATACCACATTTCATTAATCTTTCTATATATTTCTTTTATACATATGTGATGTCATTTGCAGACAAAATACTTTTTTTACACTTGTCATTTACAAGTGCGGTGTCATTTGCAGACAAGATACTCTTTTTACTCTTGTCATTTACAAGTGTGGTGTCATTTGCAGACAAGATACTCTTTTTACTCTTGTCATTTACAAGTGTAGTGTCATTTGCAGACAAGATACTCTTTTTACTCTTGTCATTTACAAGTGTGGTGTCATTTGCAGACAAAATACTCTTTTTACGCTTGTCATTTACAAGTGATGTCATTTGCAGACAAATAACTTATTACACCTCTGTAATAAAATTAGCAGTTACTTTTTTGTGTTATATAAAAAATACTATTTATTTGTAACATTATTATTGCGTATCATTAGATGTTGAGGGACCAGCTATATCATCAACGTCTGCAGCATGTAGATTAAGACAACTTTTATGTTTTTTAGGACATGTAGAATATAATTTGTTCGATGACATGAGAGACAAATGTTTTTCATTAATCTCGATCTCTAAAATAGATTCTTTTCTTGCGTTCAAAGCTGATTTTAAAACGCAAATGGCATTTACAGAGACGGATGAAAGGCTATTTCGTTTTTTCGTTTTTATGTCTGATAAAATTGAAAATATTCTTTCTGGATCGGCATTAGAATTTGGAAGTGATCTAATAGAATTTATAAGGGATTTAAGATTTGGATATTTCACAAGATCTCTGGAGCTTTTACTTTATAAAATTTGTTTCCACATGTCATCAAAACTTAATTTTTTAAGATTTGTTTTTTCTGTTTCTGTAAAATTGAGATGTACAATAAACCATTCTTTTTTTAAACCATTTTCGTCAAAACCACCGAGAGTTTGAACGATAAAAGAAACGTCATTGAATGATGTTTCTCTGTCAAAATCAAATAAAACAACGTCTGATTCAAAAACTTTCAATTTTGACAAAAATTTGTCATTAATTGGTAATCTTTTACTAATTTCCTCGGCAGCTGTCACATAAAATTGCAAACAATTTTCTCGAACATTCGCAACTATGTCTAAGTATCCGTTCTTTGTCAGTTCGTCGAGGTATTCTTCGCATTCTAATCCTAAATTTATTTCATTTAAAGATTTTTGATTATTTTTGTCAGAAAATTGAATATTATTGCATACGTTTTTTAAAAACTCAGGTTTTAGAAAGTGTTTACAAACTGTGGTTAGAAACTCTACTGATTTTCGGTGTAATAAATGAATCCTCGTTTCTAGTGCTTGAAAAAAGGCATTAAATAAATTAAAAGAATCTAAAATATGTTCTAAAAATAAGAAATATACTTTTACATCTAAGTATTGCATTATTTTTAATAAATCTTCTCCAGATTTTGATTTTTCATCAACGACTCTTTTAGTTAAAAAATGTTTGATAGTATCCCATAACTCAAGAAGTCTTTCAATACACGTATGATAAGAAAGCCACCGTGTATCAGCCAATCTTAAAATTTTGCGGTTTGTTCTTTGAAAACATTCTGTAAATTCTAGAAAAATAGCCGAACGCTTAGGACTACCGTTAATATAACTTGCAATTTTTTTTAGAAATTCTTCGCAATATTCCGGTAATTTAGCACATGCAGAATGCGCAGCCAATGCAGCAGAATGACACGGACATGAAAATGTTAATAAATTTTTGCACACCTCAACTAGCTTTGTTTTAAATGATGACTTTTTTCCTATCATAACGGATGCATTATCGCACGACAGAGCAATAATATTTAAGAATGGAATGTTTACCCGAGTCGAAATTTAGCACCTATATTGAACCTTAATCTTTTATTTTGAGGTAGGCATAAGAGAGTCAAAGTAGATGTTATGCATTGTATCGTATGTATATAATAGCACCTACTTTGGCGCTACAATATGTCCGAAATTTCCTTTTTTCCTGCTAAAGCTTCAAAGTAGGGTTTAGTTAAAACCCTCCGTTGACCCGCTTTAGACCCTGAAAATATATAGATTCCTTTTTGCCAGCACTACTTTTATGATATTATCAAGAAATTCTAATGATTGCAAATGTTTACAATAAAAAAAAATACTAACTATAATTTTGATTAACGATAATTTTTAGTAGCATACAATTTAAAAATATCATCAATCAATACCATTTAGTTGAATTTTATTATCTTTTGAAAATTTGTAATTATTAGAAATTTCTTGATAATATCAAAATATAATATCAAAATTCAACTATTGAGTATTGATTTCTGATATTTTTAAAAATTGTATGCTATTAAAATTATCATCAATTAAAATTATATAGTTAGTAATTTTTTTTATTATTGTGAAGATTTTTGCAATCATTAGAATTTCTTGATAATATCATAAAACTAGTACTGAAAATCCATATACCTTTGTGATTATATTAAAAATATTAAATTAAGATATTAAATATAAAATAAAATATTAAAAACATTACATAATAGTTATTGAATTAAATATTATTTATTAAGTATATGTAATACATATAGTTAAGAGTATATTATTAAGTATAGTTAACATGCGTTAAAACAAGTTCAGACAGAAATACTTATACAGAAAAAGGTCCAAATTAAGACTGAAACGTTTGATAATATTGTATCACTTAATAAAGCAATAATCAAAATACAACCACATTATGCATATTGCTCGTATAGTTTTTTATTTTTATTTGAATTTTAACGAGTACATCTAAAATAGTTAACATTTAATAAAAAAATTAATTTAAAAAAATTTTTTTGCGTTGAATTTTTTTCAGATATCATATCACTATTTTGAAGAAGGAAACGGAAAGGTATCAGTATTAATGAAAGTTGGAAATGCAACGAATCAAATATTTTCCTTTATGATTAAACATTATAATAACTTTTATAGGTCGAATTTATCTAGTATATATATATACTAGATAAAAGTTCGAGGTTTAATGGAGGAGTTCTCGCAGTAATACAATCTATTTTGTGAGGCTCTATAGGTTTAAAGTAGTATTTCAACGTCAAATTATAGGAGATCAAGTTTTAAAAGAGGAGTTCTAGGTTCTAATTCCGTAAAAATAGGTTCATATAGGCTGTATGAGCATTAAAAGAGACGCTAAATTTCGACTCGGGCAACCATAGTTTTTTTACAAAATGAGCAATAGAATGAATTTACGTCATGTGGCACTTCGCGTAGCTATGGCCGAAATTCTTCAATATCTAACCATTGTTGTCGAAATTGTTGGTATTTTCTTGAATTTGTTATGTTGGAATTTACATCGTTATCATTTAATACTGTATCATTCAATGATGTATTCTTTTTAATATTATTTTTATGACACGCAGAATTTGCATGTTTTAATAAGTTAGTATTGCACGAGAAATCTTTATTGCACATGATACAATGAAAAAGACTATCATTATTAGATACTTTGCGTATCCAAGATTTAAATCTATCATCACTAAGCCAAGCGTCTAGAAAGCTTCGCTTTGATTTTTTTCTTAACTGTTCACACATTTCCATATAAAATAAAAAATATTAACAAAAAATTACAGAACAGAAGGAATAAAAATAAAAAAAGAAAATATATATGTATATAAGTACTTACATATAAAATATGTGAAATGCTTGCAATTGCTTTACCTTCTTGAACTCGAAGTTTTTACAAGGCACGTATAAAAATTGACTTGCTATTATAGTCTATTGAAGTGCTATTATAGTCGGCAACAATCTTAATTAATTAAATTAAGTTGTATTCTCACTATTTGTAACAAATAAACGCGTTATAACGTTATCACTTATGGCGCGAGACACTACCGTGTCTCTTGATAGCTTCCACGCGCTTCCACGAAAACGCAACAACTGACTGAGAAAAGTTTTTCTTAGAAGACATCTTGGAATGAAGAGTAAGTGCAATAACTTCATACATATAAAAAGCCGCTTGGAAGGGGGGGCTTTGCCGTATATACATACGTGATTCTGTTCTTGTGTGTGTAAAATTGCGGACGCGGATCAACGAAATCGCTCTGCGCTCGAAATCGTGTAAAAATATCGTCTAAACGTCTCGAAGCATGAAAATTTTGAAAGTCGCAAAATTAATTTTTCTTAAACATAGGCTTGTAGAGAATGACGAGACGAAACTTTTTTCTATTTGCAGTTTTTTTGTTCGATGCTTATTTTTAATAATAAAAATAAAAAACTGAAAAATTTTTATTCCCAAATTCAATAAGATTTTAAGATATAAATCGTCGTAATTTTGCCAAATTTTGTTGAAATTGTTTAAAATTTGGTATACGCATGCAGTATAGTCTAGTGATGCCTACAAAACAATAAAGAGCTGAAAATCGCCTATTGTTTAATAATAATTAATTGCAAATTGAGGCCAATTGGTAACCACGTTTCTTTAGTTTCGCCGACAAAAAGTATCGAGGGAACTTGAAATTTGAAACAACTTCCAGTGAGACATTTGTTCCTCACTATTGAAGGAAGATTTCTGAAAATTTTCAGATCGATTCATTGCAAATTTGCGGAAATATGCATTTTATAAGAAAACATGCGATGCCGCTGAAAGCCGAACGGCGAGTATGCTGCCTGATGGTGCTCAGCGCTCACGGACCTATCATCGACGGCGTCGCATGTTTTCTTATAAAATGCATATTTCCGCAAATTTGCAATGAATCGATCTGAAAATTTTCAGAAATCTTCCTTCAATAGTGAGGAACAAATGTCTCACTGGAAGTTGTTTCAAATTTCAAGTTCCCTCGATACTTTTTGTCGGCGAAACTAAAGAAACGTGGTTACCAATTGGCCTCAATTTGCAATTAATTATTATTAAACAATAGGCGATTTTCAGCTCTTTATTGTTTTGTAGGCATCACTAGACTATACTGCATGCGTATACCAAATTTTAAACAATTTCAACAAAATTTGGCAAAATTACGACGATTTATATCTTAAAATCTTATTGAATTTGGGAATAAAAATTTTTCAGTTTTTTATTTTTATTATTAAAAATAAGCATCGAACAAAAAAACTACAAATAGAAAAAAGTTTCGTCTCGTCATTCTCTACAAGCCTATGTTTAAGAAAAATTAATTTTGCGACTTTCAAAATTTTCATGCTTCGAGACGTTTAGACGATATTTTTACACGATTTCGAGCGCAGAGCGATTTCGTTGATCCGCGTCCTCAATTGTGTTTATAAGTCGCGTACAAACAGAGATCAGACTAGTTCCTTCGGTTCCTTATCAGTTAATACACTTGACGGAAAAGTCGATTTGAAGAATATTGCGAAATATGGATGGTAAGTAGAAAATTAAATTATTATTAAAATCATCATAAGAGATATAAATTATTATTATTTATTAATTAAAAATAAAATTTTTAATTAAATAATATGAAAAACGGCATAAGAGTGATGACTAGATTGATTATGACTAGAATTATGTGTTAAGAATTAGGAATAATTAATACATTTCGTTATCTTATTTCAAATAAAATAATTCCAATTTGATTTTCCTAATATTTAATATTTATTCTTATTCCTAATATTTTCTCTATTCTACGTAGAGAATCTTTATTATAATATAACGTTACTCCAATAATCGCTAATCTCAATCTATTGTTTCTATGTTGCAAGTTTCTCAAGTAGCATAGCTTTTTAAAAAAATTTACATTAAATCTTGCTTAAAGATTAAAATTTTTAATTTTATGTATTTTGAATATTAAAATTGCTGATTCTTTTAATTTTATGTATATTGAGAATGGTCGAATAGTCAACTGTTTATATTCTTAAAGACAATTTTGTAAATATAAGAAAGGTTAACACATATTATTTAGCTGTAGCTCATAATTCTTCTACCGTTTTTCATGTTATTTATTTTGTTAGCAAAATGTTTAATCTTTAGTTTCTTTCTCCTCTCTTATACATATATAACAGTTTTTATTTTTTTTTAACTCATAAATGTATTACTAATTTAATAAATATATATTAATTTTTGCAGAGGACATGACACAAAGAGTGGAAAGTATGACGCTGGAGGAGAAAGATGCTGCTGTACAACAGTTGATGCAACAAATGTTGCATCAACAAGAAAAATTGGTACAAATGCAGCAGCAGCTGCATTTGTTAATAAGTAGTGGTGCAACAACGCAGCAGCAGCAAAATACAAACACAGAAAATATCCAAGAGCAGCAGCAGCCGGAGGAACAAACAAGAGGTACATTATTATTTTTTTTTATTTTTTGTAACTAAATGATTAATTTATATGCATGATTGTTTTATTTAATATAGTACTTATCTGTAAATGTGCTTATTTTTTAGAAAAAAGGAGAGGAGGCGGAAAGTCTCGCGCTCGCTGGTATCACCAGCGAGGTGGAAGAAGTGAATGGGGAGGCAGAGGTGGATGGGGAGGCAGAGGTGAATGGGGAGGCAGAGGTGGATGGAGCGGCAGAGGTGGATGGGGTGGCAGAGGTGGGTGGGGACCGAGAGGTGGCCAGGGCGGAAGAGGCCATATCATAATAAAAAAATATTATATAAATTAAAAAGATATTAGATAAATATAAAAATATTTTTATATATTAATTTCATATTAATATTAATTTTATTTTTTTTAACAAACTTTTATTTTTTAATATTTTTTTTGTATTTTTTATTTATATTTTTATTATTTTTTAACTTATTTACTTATACAATATACTTATATTTTTATTTTTTAATATCTTTTCTATTTTTTATTTATATTTTTATTTTTTAACTTATATTACTTATACAATATACTTATATTTTTTTTATTTATATTTTTATTATTTTTGACGATATTTTTATTATTTTTTAAGTTTTTATTTATATTTTTATTTTATATTTTTTTTATTGATTTATTATTATTATTAATAATATGTTTTTTAATCTAATTTATGTGATAACATTATAATAAATATATATTGACTAGTCATATTGTGATAATTTTATATTAAGATTCATTTTACATATATATAAAATAAAATTTCAAATAAAATCAATTATCTCGTGCTAACTCTCTATCCCGTCACATATTTATAGATAAATAAAATATTACTAACATGTCTGCAAATGACATCACATATGTATAAAAGAAATATATGGAAAGATTAATGAAATGTGGTATAATAGGGCTCCTGGCGAAGGTCCACTAAAAAAACCTAACGCGCCATTAGTGGAACCTCGAAGGTGATGCGAAAGACCACTATTAATAATACTATTATAATTACTAATAAATACTATTATAATTACTAATAATACATTATTTTTACAATATTTTAACAAGAGTACAATAAATCTGACTGCATTTATAATATATGTTACCGTCTCCTCCACTCATCTCCATAGTACAGTAACTTTTGCTAATATGCAGTAGTTTAAAATAAATGATTAAAAATGGAATAAAATATAATATGGCATATGGAGCATATATCATAGATTGTTGGTGTGAAAATTTTAATTATCTTTTATATAGAAATAATTCGTCTACATTTGACACGTTAAAATGTACACCGATCTCAGATTGAGATACTAGAGTGTACGAAAATTAAGTACATTATTGATCTCACTATTCGGATTCTCCGAATGTACGAATAGAAAATTATTGAACGGGAGAAAAAATATCAGGACGCGAGTGACTAATTGTAAGTTGGGAAATAATTAAAAGTTTTACAGGTATGTAAAATCTTTCGAGTCGATAGACATAAATGCCAAAGCAAGCATGGCTAAACGAATAAGGCGAATGGCAAGAACATAGTATATGTTAAATTTACACTTTGTTGCAATATTGCAAAATAACTTCATTTTTCTATTGACAATAGCAAATCTGAATTATTTCAAAAATTGTTAGTTTTAACATATGCGAATATTATTAATAAATATAAACTATTATTTTTTAAGCAAAAAAAAGATTATTTGATAATTTACACTGTTAGAAACAAATGCGGAAAAAAGAAAAGAAAGTTGCGAGAAGCAAATCTCGAACACGGGATTTTTCATATTCCAGCAACATGCCTTAGAAACACTTACTTCTTAGCATTTATCGTCTGTTGCGTCGGCTCGGTGGAAGGGAGACGGCGTTCTCTTCCATTGGTCGACCGGGTCGAGCTCACACGGATAGGGTGACGTCATCGGTTCTCGGTTGTATTAGTGTGATGCCGCCGCTCGTTTCTGGCAGCATTGCGCTAGCGTACAACTCGCGGACTCGAACAAACTGATTCGGTCCGCGGAGACGCTGAACAAGCGCAATCACCGAAATTGCTTGCGCCAGCGTCCAAGAGTGGAAACGCTACTTCGCGCGATGAAACGCTTTTTTTTCTCGGACAAAAATGAGGGTTTTATACGGGAAAGTATTAGGAGGAAGAAAAATCTTTAAGAAAAATTATGCGAGAAAACATTTATTTTTACGAACAAAAGTACATGATTTGAGAATAATAAAAATATTTGTTTTTATTTCTTAAATTTTTCATAGTTTTTACATAGTTTCTATACAATTATACATTTTACATTTTAAAACTAACAATATTTTCTTAAATTAAATAAAAAAATTTTTTATTTATACTTTTTACAAAAATTTATAAATCTACTTAAAGCTATTTACATAAAGTCGGAAAACACGCGCTAATCGTCGACAGCGAAAGAGCGAAAGAACAATTCCGTAAAAAATTAGTGAATCGCGTAACCGTAAGGAACGGAACAACGACTACTGAGAAATCTACGTTTCAATAGCACAGGAGTACAAGCTTTCACTTCGTCGCGAGTTATTAACTCGTGAAAAGCCGTACGCCGAATTGCTCTGAAACGTAGATTTATCGATGTTCTATGTGACTTTCCTTCTTCACTTTCCTCTTCTCGTCCCTCTCGCTCTTTTTGCAATATTAATTCTCTTATACTATTAAAATTAACTAAGCATGAGTTTGCAAAGTTTAGGGTTATACCCTTTACTTTGCAAACTTCGTGCGTGAGTCCTTTCGGTGTGCGAACAACGTAAGCATAAAATTTCGGGCCACCGGATACAAACGCCTCGATGTAACTACCGGACCCATAGCTTTCGAGTTCATTCGTCATATCGCCCAAAAAATTACCCGTACGCGGCTCGTATTCGGAAGGATCACCGCTGCTTACATAAATGCAAGAATCGGTATCATAATATAAAACGCGTCGATCTAAGCGTTCTAAATATTTATACAACACTAATCGCGCTAGCGCCGTCGTGTACGCCGCTAAAACGACGTTGGTAAGAGGCAAGGGAACGTCGGCCTCTTCCGAAAGAAGAATTTAAACAACTTCGCGACCGAACGTAATCCCGAATTTTTCGCGATATTGTTACTTTCGAGAACAATACCTTCGGTTTCCTCGTAATCGCGAAGATATCGTTCTTTAGCCTCGTCATCGGTACATTCACTCGGCCACCCGCTGGCTTCTTGTTTTAATTTTAAAAATGTATTAATATATTCGGCGAATAATCCACCCTGCCGCGTACCGTGATCGTAGCGTGTTGCGTTGTACTGCCAAATCTCGCTAACCTCCGACACGAAATAACCTTTTTCAAGCGCTTTGCGATATTCGCACGATACCCATGTACCCGTAAATTCACGTTCGGAAGGCACGTGTGTACAATTTTCGCGTGAAAATGTTTTGCAGCAACTGCGGCACAACGCGAATAACAATTTTCCGCGTACGCGATACGGTAACACGGGGTGAAAGAGATCGCGCGGTGCGAGTACTTTGCAACGTACGAGGCCTTCGACGGAGTCGAAATTATAATTCGGGCCTTCTCCGATTAGTACCGAACATTCCTCCCCGACATACACCGTGGGATGTCCGATCGGAAAAGTACCCGTTTTTAAAACATACGGATACAGAGAACATACATCGATGTATCGTATCTTCTCTGTACCCGTAATTTCATATCGAGTCGCAACATTCCCCGTACGCCCGCCGTAAAACGCATCGCGCGGATTGAGCGGTTCGTTTTCAACCATTTGATGGTGCTGTAAATATTCCCGCATTACGCTATTTACAACCATCGCACGATCGAAATCGCACTCCCATTTTTCCGTCACCGTGTATCCGCATTTTCGAAGACGATATGTCGTTGCGACGGTATGCTCATAACGCAAATCAATCGTATTCCTACGTTCGCTGTTTACGGAGAGGTTACTGTCGCGGTTGATTCTAAAGCACGACGGGCAACCGTGCCAAAAGCATCCGTGAAATTGAAACACGTGATGTCGTGTTACGCCGTTTTCTAACGATTCGTAATATCCGTCGACGAGTGTGCCGTCAAGTACGCGATATTCGCGGGTACGCCCTGCGTGAATAATGGGATGACCGAGCTCTCGCTCCATCCACACCAACCAACGCAGTGCTTTGCGCGATTGCGTATTCACGTGTCTGTACCCATCCGATGGAATTATACCAATCTCGCTTTCACGCAGAAAGTTTTTTCTAAAAACCCTCATACACGTGGAAGCGATTGTTGTACATTCCTCGAATGGGCACACTTTTCCGCGCCTCAGGAAAATTTTCCTAAAAGCCATGCACGCTCGTCTAAGAATATCCACGTCGTTGCGACAATAGCGCGATATCTCGAGTTGAAAATCAAAAATATAATTCGCCCGGGTTACTTGTCGTGCCATGCTAAAAACTGTTCGCGTTCTTTCGTATTCATAGTTTCCGGAGAGTAATACTCGACGCCCGGCAACGGTCCTACATAGAATTGATTATTGAGTGTGTTAAATAAATGCGGAAAGACGCCTTTATCCAAAGTATTCGCCAGCCCGAAAGCTTTTGGTAATTTGGATAACCGCATCGGCATATAATTAACACTGTCGATAAATTTGGTATTTCCTACCGTTAGTACTATGATTTTAGTACCGCTCAAAATTACACGAGGTTCTGTCGAAATACCGCTTTCTACTAAATATCGGAGGATAAATTGCGCGTCGAACGATTTTGCGTTATGAGCAATACAAATTATTTTTTTAAAATATATCGTCGGACGCGTCGCGAAATTTACAAATTCTTTAACGGGATCGTGACGAAATGTAAATTCGCGGATACCGCACCAAAGACACCGCACCGACATATCTTCTATTTCCGCGCACGATTCGCAAATCTGCTGCGCGACGCAGAGAATAGGCACGTGAATTTTTACATTAGCGGTACCTCGAAGCGTTTCATCCTGTCGTGTTTCGAAATCGTAAAACACGAATGCGGAGCGGTTTTCTGTTTTCGACACGTGTTCATCCTCATTTTGATCTTTGAAATGCTCTTCCGAAGAGCGACCCGCGATGCTACTCAAAGCTCGATTGATCGGCATCATGCAGCAATAATGATTTAGCGGTTGGTGAGAACGACACGTGAAACAGAAAGCCGCGCCGCATTCGTGCTGTTTCTTTCGTTCGATTACACGACCGCACTCGCTGCAAAATCGTATAACGCTGCAAACGCTTTGAAGCGAATGCTCGTCGTACGATTTTTGCGCGCAATGACGCTCGAGGCATGCGCGATTAAAAAATTCGCGATTACATTCCGTGCAGCGTATTCGCTCATGTTCGAATCTCTCGCAAGTTGGAACCATGTTACAACGCGGGCATTTATTAGAGCATCGATGCCCTTTCGCGTCACTGCGATAAGCTACGTTGCACGGAATGCAATACCCTCTACTTCCAACAGCGGCTCTTAAATTTAAAATCACGCTATAATGACGCGATTCGGCGACAAATAAAATATTTAATCGAGATATAGGTTCTCGATGTAGAGAGGCTAGCACCGCTGTTCCGTCGAATAACGGTTTACCCCCGCGACCAAAAGTGTCGGAATTGTAAACTATTATCGCGACATTTTCCGCGGCTAAATATTGTTGGAAATGTTCGATTTCCCTAATTCCGCAGCCGACTTCCGGAATCGCGATACCGACTTTTTTCGTCAACTCGCCGGCAAGTTCGCGTTGCGACGACGAATTTCGTGTTCTCACCGCGTTCCATCTCGCATGCAACTCGCCTGTACGCACATTTCCACGCTCGTTATTAATCTGTGCCGTCACGAGCGCGCGAGGAAAACACAGATTATCGCTGTTGTTTATTGTTAAAATCGAACGTTTACCAACAATATCTAGAGCGTTATATCCACATCCCGCGGGAGGAGTGATACGAAAAACGCGGATATTAAACTCTTGCGGTACGTTTAACCCCCCTGAACTTTGAGCTAATAAACTCACGAGATTCCAAATGTTCTCGGGAGTCAAATCGTTCGCCGGACGGAACGATATTCCAGCGGGGCCGTGAGAAAGAGCCGGAGAGTCGAAAGACAATCCAACATAATCTCCCGGTACGCATGAAAATATCGTGTAAGAGTGAATTTCGCGAAACGCGTTTTCCAATCGTGTGTAAACCTCCCCTCCTCCCTCGGGAAACGGAAGTATACGGAATCTAGCCTCTCTACCCTCTATCCCGAAATTTCTAAACCTACGCGTGTTTTCCGATACTAATTCTATATAATTAAAATTATCGCCGACCTGATTATTATTCCGACGCCTTTCCGCCGCCGATGCTGCATCGATATCCTCCGCTCGCCTCGTTTTCTCCTCCGTTCTTTCCTCTTCCTGCGGCGCTGTTTCGAAGTCGTCGGTTTCGCCAGTCGATTCCACACCCGACCGAGTTTCCTCCGGCTCTTCTTCTCTACCACCACCTGTTTGAACTGCAAAAGTCAAAATTAAAAAATTAGCGAATTAATTAGAAAATTTGATAAAATATATTTTATATCTTCATGCTCGAATTTTATTTGCAATAAAAATCGAAAAATTTGTAGTGTTAAATCAGCTCACCTCTAAATTTTCTTCTTTTTTATTTTACACCCTTGTTTGATAATTATAATCGGGAGAGTAAGAAATCACAGGGGGTCTGTATCCTGTGAAAATTTTAATGTTTAAAAAATAAAATTCGAGCATAAAAGCAACTGTAAAAATTTGCAATCTTTCTTACCTCTGTCAGCCATTCCCCATCCGTCTTGCTCGTGGCTTTGTTCATCCCCTCCTTCATAATTCCTCTCCTCGGCCTGTAATTCCTCTTCCTGCTCTTCCTCCTCCTGCTCTTCTTCTTCTTCTTCTTCGTCTTCCTGCTCTTCCTCTTCCTCTTCCTCCTGCTCTTCCTCTTCGTCGTCTTCGTCAGCCATGGGTAATATTACTTTCTGTGGACGGTCGTTATCTAAAAATTGACGTTATTAATTTTTCAAATTTTTTAGTTATTTTATGCTTCTGCTAAGATAACTTTTCTTATCACTTACTGTACAAAGGACTGAATATTTCCTCCTCATCGAACGAGCTCACTTCGCGAGGAGCCGGCTGACTCGTCGATTCGTTGCTCACAAGATCGACAAGCTCCGGCGTAAGAATAATTCGCGCGCGAGCTAAAACATTAAATTTTTTTAAAAATTTCCTAATATTAAATCAATGCTGTTATTTTATTTCATATAAATTACTTTTACAAAGGTCTATTACTTACACAAAGGTCCAGCCTCAGGCGAGGTATCGGCTCGCCGTCTTATCCCGCGGCGTTGAGTAGCTCGCTCTTTGACATAATTTTGACGTACGCCACGCGCCACACCCTCCACCGCCATAATTTTTTTTGGCTCGTGACATTGTAGCGTTCCTAAAAAATAATAATTTTAATTTTTTTTAATTTTGTTTTAAATATTCATAATAAAAAACAGAAACTTACCATTTTTTACCGCACCACGATAGTAATTCAGCAGGCCGGCGATATAGCCTCCCGCATCCTCTTCTTCGTTGTCGTTAAACACACGCCTCATCTCGATTATTTCGCTGGCAATAATCAAAAGCTGGAGGTAAATCGAGAAATGCCCCAAACGGAATAAAACCGCGAACACCGCGCTAGGGCACGCATCCGCAAACTTTGCGAATACAACATAATTATTATCGTCGTTGTCGGATAACGACGATAAATAATTATCGATGCAGAGCCCGTTTAAACTACGAGTCAATCGCAAACACGATTCGATAATTTCCCGCAAACTAGACATTTTTAATTCAACGTGGCTTCGATACGCAGTGAAATCACACGAAGACGGAAATACAGATCGCTATGATCCCGAATGCGCGAGAAAATGTGAAACTGTGCGATTTTTCAGCGTCTTCCCGTTTTATACCCAGTTTTCTCCCCACCTTGAGAAAATTTAGGAAAAAAGCATCCTTTTCAAATATTTTTATTACACTTCCTTTGAAACTGGACAATGGTCCAGGTCCTTTCATCGTACAACGTTTCGGTCATTTCGTCGTACTTTTCACGATAATCCTATTATTCAACGAACAATACTTCAAGATAGGAGAGCAAGGTGCTTCGGAAAAAATAAAATATCAAGTTGATTGATTCAGGGTAAGAATAATCCTATAGTATTGAACACGTAGTAAAAATTCCGACGATAAACTTGTTAAAAAATACTACGCGACGGGTAGAAATTCTATTGATTGAATAAGAATAATCTACTATATATCAATCGCGTAATAAAAACCACAATAGGGTAGCAAAAATTTTTCCGTTGTAAGATCATGAAAATTTATTCCGTAACATGTTGCGACACGAAAATTTATTCCGTAACATGTTGCGACACGAAAATCGAAACTTTCTTTATCTAGTTGAATTTTCGTGGGAATTCGGAAAAGTAATATTTGTTAATGCGTCGCCTTTGCGACCAATCATAGTGCTTAAAAGTTTATATGTGTTCAAATTTCCCCCACCATTTTCTGTTACGTAGAAGATTGTAACATTTTTCTCATTCGTCTTCTAGCATTCGAACCTACAAGTTCAACAGCGAACAAGTTTCAGTTTTCGTATTTTTGTTTCGCGTCTGCGTATAAAAATCAGTGTCATGGATAAACGCCGGGAAATTGTGGAATCCGAAAAGCCGACAAAGTGCAGCGACACTTCCGAAGCAAGATGCGACATCTCCGAAAAAATTGTGCAGAATTGCATGTTATCTACAACATATGGGTTGAATTTTTCCTATACGAAGAAAATTCATGTTGGGCTGCAAACTTCAATCAACGGCGACGAGTTTGATTTTCAACCTTTCGTTAAATTTTCATCCAAGAGAGCCGATGGTATTTGCTTCAACATGGCGGAATGGCAAAAATTTCAAGAAAATATGAAGCAAATGTCGGATTACTTAAATGGAAATAGTATTACGGTAAACTCGATTATTATCAACAAGATAATTATAAATTTCACCACTGCTTATGGAGCAAGAGCTTTGTTATTGACATATCGAGAAAACGGACAAAAAGTTCAACCTTTGGAAAATACCACGACTAAAGAAAAAATTCATGCGCCGAAGAAACGCCGGACTTATTCGCTCGCTATAGCAATGCAGAGAGCTAGTTTTCTGGGACTAGAAAATATACTCGAATGTGTAAACGCTAATTTGTGAATCGACTGAATATAATCACCACTAGTGCCAATGATTGCGCTAAATATCTTATTAATAAAATACAAATAAGACTACCTATTGTGAGCTATATCGAAAACGATATTATAAAACTCGCGTTCAAATCTAATTGTCACGAAATACAAACTAATGTACGTACGCAACTAAAAGATTTAACATTTCTCGACGATCAATTTGAAATTGTATTTTTAGAATTAATCGCTCTTTACTTCGATCAAATTGTACATATAATTAGATTTCAACAAAAATTGTAATTCATACATTAATGTATACTTTTATAATTTATAATTAAATTTGATTCTATTAAAAATCATAAAATGTATAAACTTTATTTTGTCAGTACAATTATGTATTCTTAAGAAAAATTTTAAATAAACGATTTTGTATTCCATTTCTCGTGTTTGTTTTCTTCCTCTTTTTGCATGTTCCTGCACTCGCCATCCTCAATCCATACAGCGCGCTCAATCCGCGAAAACGGGTGGCTGACGCTCACTCCGTTCACGCGATATCGCTGCACCCTTAACCAACATGCCGAATATCAGACTAAAAGGCATCTGATCATTCGTCGCTGCGACGTCGTTCTTTTGTTCGCTATACGTGCCCGGCGCGCGCTCTATACCGTTTGCACTCCCTTAGTCGTCACTCTATCTCGTCGAATATCGGTCTAGCAGACTAGAATCCACCGTTTGACTCCGTGACGTCGTTCTTTTGTTCTCCTATACTTGCCCGCTCACAGATCTCTTGGCCGTAGTTCTATCATCCCCCGCCCGACATCTTGGCGATGTTTGTTTACATTTCCCATACCTGCCAGAGAGTCCGGAATACCTCATATAGACGCGGCCCCACCATAAATACGCTCCGTCCCTTCACGGACTAAAGGCGACTGTGTGACGTCGTTTGTTTTGATGCCCCATACCTGCCAGAGAGTCCGGGATACCTCATATAGACGCGGCCCCTCCATAAATACGACCCCTTCGCGAGGCGACTGTGTGACGTCGTTTGCTTTGACGCCCCATACCTGCCAGAGAGTCCGGGGTACCTCATATAGACGCGGCCCCGCCATAAATACGACCCTTCGTGAGGCGACTGCGTGACGTCGTTTGTTTTGATGCCCCATATCTGCCAGGCCCCATACCTGCCAGGCCCCATAGCTATAAATACGACCGTACGACTTGAAACCGTGTGAGCTTCGGCGGACGCGGATTAGCTCGCCGGAATCCAGGTTCGGTCGGTTGGGGGTATGTCAAATAAACCAAATGCTCGTTTATAACAAAATAATGAAACAGCGTTTATTGAGAAAGATGTTGATTCGATTTGCCTCGAATGATCTGCTACAATGCTCGTGCATACATGCGAAGCGTGTGCAAGATGAATTTGAAATAGCATACAAATTAGCCAAATATCGGTGAAGTAATTAACAAGTGATAGCGAAATAGTTCTTTAAAGCGGCGTGAAATGAATACAGAGTAGCGTGAAGATAAATGCGGAGTATCGTTACTGGTAAAATAATTATTTGAGCAACGGTGGAATAATTATTTTAAAGCGGCGCAAAATAAAAGCAAAAGCAACGTGAAAATAAATGCAAGATATCGGCAAAGGCGAAATAATTATTTAAGCAATGGTGAAATAATTATTTTAAAGCGGCGCAAAATAGAAGCGAAAGCAACGTGAAAATAAATGCAAGATATCGGCAAAATGAAATAATTATTCGAGCGGCGGTGAAATAATTATTTAAGGCGGCGTAAAATAAATGCGAAGTATACGTGAAAATCAATGCGAAGTATCGTAATAATGAAATAATTATTTGAGGCGACGGTGGAATAATTATCAAGAGACACGGTAGTGTCTCGCGCCAAGTTCACGCGCAGCGCAAGACCGACCGTGTATCTTTACGCGAGCACATGAGCTGATAGGAGTCGAGATTTTCATATCTCAATAATGCGTGGACCGATCGAATTTATAA
Organism: Linepithema humile; assembly: GCF_040581485.1. NCBI lineage: Eukaryota > Metazoa > Arthropoda > Insecta > Hymenoptera > Formicidae > Linepithema > Linepithema humile. The sequence continues at coordinate 5,832,367 of NC_090135.1, forward strand.
TAGGCTCAATCGATAGAGCACATGCGATTTACATAATAAAAGTATCTTTACTTTTTTTGTACATGCTTTCTAAAAAAATATATTAATTGCCAAAGTTTGCCAAAGTCGAAATATGCCGAAATCTATGTAAGTTTGGTCGTCGTCGTCTGTTCGTCATCCTTCTCTAATATATAAGTTTTTCCTTTGTCAACTAGAAGCATCAAAATGCGACATGGTTGTCCTTTTCTACATCCCGTGAAATGTCGATTCCTGCATAAGAGCGTCTTTTTTCTCTCCTTTCTTTTTCTAAAAGATGTCTGTCCTTTTCCAACATGGCGGCGCTCAGACCTGTCAGCTCGCAGCTTTGATCATACTAATCACATTGATATAATTAATATCGGTCGTAAAATGTATATGTAACGTGTTGTGGAGACGAATAGAGATAGTGTATATCAAAATAATAGTATTCTTTATAAAAAAATTTTTCTCGTCTTGAAGTGCAGAAGTGTAGCAACACACATGCTGACAACACTCTTAAAGGGAACGTTCACAAGTGTCCCCTCCCGATTTGATTCTCCTTGAAATATGTTGTAAAACATACAATTTGAGAAGATATGTATTTTTTTATAGCGGCCCTAACTCAAATTTAAAGAGTGAAACACCCTTTTGAAAAAAACGAGTTTTTTCTTTGTGTGTAACTATCGCCAAAACCGTAGGAGATATAAAAAAATGTTTCAAGTAGAAGTTGTATGGCTTGTAATGGGCTTTATAACTGTGTAGTTGGATTTTCAAAAAATGTAATTTTTTAATTTACTCTTACCCCTTGGTATTATTTTTTCGAATTTCTAAATTTTTGTAATGACAAAAGTTGTAGCATTTTTTACGCTGAATTCAACCATATATGATTTTATTATGTTCCGAAATCGCATCTTTTAAAAATAAGTCATCAGTATCATATTATATGCGTCGCGCTGCATGACGCATTGTTTATACCGCACTTGTGTTGCGCAATAGTCGTTAAATAAATATAAAAATAACATGTTATCACATATTTAAGGAAGAAAAGTTAACTAAAATTGTTGCTAAAGCATCCCTTCCACATTACACTCTAATAGATAATCGCTGCATTTCGTATGCAGCGCGTTGTTATATACAAGTTAACTATCAGCGCATATTACACTTTGAAGTTTTGCTTGCAGTGACCACGGGAAAATAATTTATGAAACGAAAACAGTGAATGAATCAATCTATTCAACATATATCTACCCTGACTCTACCTTCTTGGCCCGACTTGACTGAGAATGAAATAAAATATAAAATTCTGTACAGTTTACTCTTTTTCAATAATTTTAATATACTGTGATTCTACATGCTATTACATTCCACTAAATTACTACGATTTTTTTAAACTATGGTATATAAAATCTTGAAATATAAAATGTATATTATAAGTATAATTATAATATATTGATACAATAAATAAGCTTTTATATATATATATAAGCTTATTTATATACAGGGTGAGGCAAAAGTATGGAAACCCCCGAATAAGTTTTGAGGAAGGCATTTTACGAAAAAATGTTAAATACAAAAGTTTTAGGAAATTTCTCTGGCTTTTCAATGGTGACCTTGGATTTGACCTTGACCGTGACCTTGAAGGTTATTTGAAGGTCAGAGTAATTTTTTTAAATGGAAACCCCTATTTTTTATTTCAAAATCTAATAGCTGATGTCAAGAGCTTTTCAAAACACTATAATGAAGTTATTTTTCATTAAGTACTTTTTAAGTTATGAGGCTTGTAAATTACAGTATTTTGACATAAAATACAAAATATCTTGTAAAACATTCAATTTTTGGGAATCTTACCTTAATACTTTTATGCATAAAATAATGAGACAAATTAATTGGTATAAAGAAAACACATAGTTACTTTAAAAAAAAAATACGTAGTTTGCAACATGCAACTGCATACTTTTTTTAAAACCAATGTGTTTTCTTTATACCAATTGATTCGTCTCATTATTTTATGCATAAAAGTATTAAGGTAAGATTCCCAAAAATTGAATGTTTTACAAGATATTTTGTATTTTATGTCAAAATACTGTAATTTACAAGCCTCATAACTCGAAAAGTACTTAATGAAAAATAACTTCATTATAGTGTTTTGAAAAGCTCTTGACACCAGCTATTAGATTTTGGAATAAAAAATAGGGGTTTCCATTTAAAAAAATTACTCTGACCTTCAAATGACCTTCAAGGTCACGGTCAAGGTCAAATCCAAGGTCACCATTGAAAAGCCAGAGAAATTTCCTAAAACTTTTGTATTTAACATTTTTTCGTAAAATGCTTTCCTCAAAACTTATTCGGGGGTTTCCATACTTTTGCCTCACCCTGTATATTATAATTATACTTATAATATACATTTTATATATTATAGTTTAAAAAAATCGTAGTAATTTAGTGAAATGTAATAGCATGTAGAATCACAGTATATTAAAATTATTGAAAAAGAGTAAACTGTACGGAATTTTATATTTTATTTCATTCTCAGTCAAGTCGGGCCAAGAAGGTAGAGTCAGGGTAGATATATGTTGAATAGATTGTGTGTGATTCATTCACTGTTTTCGTTTCATAAATTATTTTCCCGTGGTCACTGCAAGCAAAACTTCAAAGTGTAATATGCGCTGATAGCTAACTTGCATATAACAACGCGCTGCGCACGAAATGCAGCGATTATCTGTAAGAGTGTAATGTGGAAGAGATGCTTTAGCAACAATTTTAGTTAACTTTTCTTTCTCAAATATATAATAACATGTCATTTTTATATTTATTTTGCGACTATGCACAACACAAGTGCGGTATAAACGGTCATGCAGCGCGACGCATATAATGTGATACTGATGACTCATTTTTGAAAGATGTGATTTCGAAACATAATAAAATCATATATGGTTGAATTCAGCGTAAAAAATGCTACAACTTTTGTCATTACAAAAATTTTGAAATTCGAAAAAATAATAACAAGGGGTGGAGGTAAATTAAAAAAAATTTTATTTTTTGAAAATTTAACTACACAGTTATAAAGTCCATTACAAGCCATACAACTTCTATTTGAAATATTTTTTTATCTCCTACGGTTTTGGCGATAGTTACACACAAAGAAAAAAACCGTTTTTTTTTTCAAAGGAGTGTTTAATCCCTTAAATTTAAGTTAGGGCCGCTATAAAAAAATACGTGTCTCCTCAAATTGTATGTTTTACAACATATTTCAAGGAGAATCAAATCGGGGAGGGGACACTTGTGAACGTTCCCTTGTTAGTATTCTGTAGTTAGTGGACAGAAAGTGTACTTTGTGCACATTGGTGGAATCGGCAGGTATGTAATGTTTATAGAGAAGAAATGTCTAACACTTGGATTGAAGCTGACGATACGCTAATTAAAAAAAGACAATGGCCTAAAGGTGCTAAAGATGTTTTTGTCATTCTTACAGAAATTTGATCAAAAGTAATCTGTTTTTATATACGAAAAAACGCAATAACTTAGAAATACAGATGGTTTTTTATACCCTTTTTATGATCACTAATAATTTTCTTATAAAACATGTTGTAAAATATAAAAAAAAATTATTAGGTTTGTATAAATTAAGATTTCTATAATCAAAAAGAGGATCGTCGTGTTGAAAATATGACGGGAGTGATGGTGGGATATTATTACCATTATTTTTACTAAAAAAAAAGAATCATATTTATTAAAATTATTTTTACTAAAAAAAAGAAATGATATCTCACAAAAAACCTTTTTTTTAAAAAAAGGTAAAAAAAGGGCGCCAAGTACACGCCTTGTTATATTAAAAAAAAGTTTTCCTCATAAAAAAACCTTTCCAAAAAATTGTTTTTTTAAAAAAAGTTTTCCTCATAAAAAACCTTTTCAAAGAACTGTACTTTCAAAAATATATTATATTAAAAAAAAGTTTTTCTCACAAAAAACCTTTCCAAAAAAATTGTATATATCATAAAAAACTTTTCAAAAAGATTGTATTTCCAAAAATATATTATAAAAAAATCTTTTTAAAAAAATTATATATATTTATTATAAAAAACCTTTCCAAAAAAATTGTACTTTTAAAAAAAGTTGTATATATTAAATAAAAATTTGCTACATATTCTGTCTATAAAAGAGGTGATATCAGAAAATGACGCCAAGTTTAAATAAAGAACCTTTCAAAAAAAGTTGCATGTATATCTAAATATTTATTTAAAAATGATATTTATGTTTATATCTAGTTAATTCTTCTTAAGTATACTTTTTAAAATAATTGCATCTGTATTTAGTTATTTTTTTTATATCTGTATCTAGTTAAATAAAAAAATTTTTCAAATTTAATCAAAATAAAAAAATATTACAAAATTTCGCAAAAAACTTGGTGCTGCTATAAAATAGTCTTAAAATATTATTATACATCTTAAAATATTATAGAGCAATGAAGGCTATTTTATAGCAGCGCCAAGTTTTTTGCGAAATTTTGTAATATTTTTTTATTTTGATTAAATTTGAAAAATTTTTTTATTTAACTAGATACAGATATAAAAAAAATAACTAAATACAGATGCAATTATTTTAAAAAGTATACTTAAGAAGAATTAACTAGATATAAACATAAATATCATTTTTAAATAAATATTTAGATATACATGCAACTTTTTTTGAAAGGTTCTTTATTTAAACTTGGCGTCATTTTCTGATATCACCTCTTTTATAGACAGAATATGTAGCAAATTTTTATTTAATATATACAACTTTTTTTAAAAGTACAATTTTTTTGGAAAGGTTTTTTATAATAAATGTATATAATTTTTTTAAAAAGATTTTTTTATAATATATTTTTGGAAATACAATCTTTTTGGAAAGTTTTTTATGATATATACAATTTTTTTTGGAAAGGTTTTTTGTGAGAAAAACTTTTTTTTAATATAATATATTTTTGAAAGTACAGTTCTTTGAAAAGGTTTTTTATGAGGAAAACTTTTTTTAAAAAAACAATTTTTTGGAAAGGTTTTTTTATGAGGAAAACTTTTTTTTAATTTAGTATGACGTGAGGCGTCCTGGTGCGGTCGGCGAGAGCGCAAGCGCGGGCGATCGTGTCGCAACGGTTGGTACAAGACGGAGCGCTTGTCGGTGAGTGCGTTCGTAGTATCGCGAGTCTGTTCGATCGTAGATCGATGCGGACTATTCGGCGGCGCGGATTGGTCGACGCGGTGTTGCTTGCCGGACGGATTACAATTATGAAATCCCGGCGAATAAACGCGGTATGCGGACTTAGGTTGCCGGTTACGTTCGGCGGGAGTACGAGGATGCTCGTACGAAGACGGAATTTAGAATAGCGACCTGGCTAGGTATGCGGAAATGCCCGCAATACAGAGTTCGGTGGCCTAGAGGAACCAAGTACGCTTGGCGGGTATACGAATATATTCGTATCCTGGAATCAAAGAATACTGAGGACGCTCGGCGGTACACGAGGATACTCGTGTGCTGGCACAGGTATAGAGTCCGAGTATGCTCGGTCGGGACTACGAGGACGCTCGTAGCAGGGTTGTTCGCTGTCGATCAGCGAACGGAGTCTGGTGAGAAGACGTTCAGCCGGACCTCTTTTATACCCGGCTGGCGGCCGAATGATTTCGAATCGGCAAGCATCGGCGGTTTCGGCGGCGAGTCCCCCACAATACGGAATTTCGGAACGGTCGGGTGTGGGGGATTTTCGGCGGTTGACCGCCGCTGTTTTTGATAGGAAATTTATCGGCGCGCGATGCGCCCTTGGTGGGCTACGGACGATGGACGGTCCGTAGCCGTAACGATGCAGCGGGCATACAGACTTACTTCATTAGATCTATAGGTAGCCATGCGGACTAGGACCAGGACTAGAAACCCAGCGATCCAGGTTCAAACCCGGTTTGGATTTTCTCAATTCGGAAAAAAATAAAAATTTGCGTCATCCCGCGCCTGCCATAAATACGACCCTACGACTTACTTCATTAGGGCTACGTTCGGAAACCTCACACTCTGTGTAGTGTGATAATTTTCAGTGGAGAAGTAGTGGGGATATCGTGTGCCTTCGGGTGTAGAGTGTTTCCGAACGGTTGGTTGTGCGTTGATGGATATTTTGATTTCGATCGTGTCATCCGGACAATCTATAGTGACACTAAAATCTAATTGTCTTCGCGTTTCGATCTCCTTGTCCCACGATCAATCTTTTTAATTTCAATCTAGGAATCTCAGGAATTTTTTGGCGCACGCACTTGTAAATATTATATAATTACAAAATATGTACTCATATCAGTCGCTACATTATACGACAAATGCAAATTTATAAATGTATGTAGGTTCATATATCGCGATTTGTATATAATTTTTAAAGCTAAGCAGTTTTATTTTTCCTAGTGAATATCTTTGCCATTTTAAATGGAGAATAACAACCGGCGACAAAGTGCTATTATTGCAATCGGTGTAGTAGCTGGACAAAATTTATTAAGGTCAGTTATCGAAAGACTTCACTACGAAGAAAGTAGTGATGACGAATGTGACCGTTTGACTCAGGGAGTAAATGTGCTGGAAGCACGAGTCCGTACTCGAAACAACTTAAGAAGAGCCATGAGAATTAGAGGGTACATCACCACAATAGTACCTAATTATTCGACAAGGCAGTTTAGAGAACATTTTCGAATGAGGACAACATTCAAAAACTTAGAAAGAATATTAACGCCCGATTTAATAAGAACTGCAGAAAGTGGAAGATGCACTTTAAGTGTACAGACCCAGTTACTCGCAGTCCTCTGGCTGCTCGCAACTCCTGATTCATTTAGGTAAGTAAGTAGCATAAGTTTAAATACAATTTTTGTAAAGCTTTTACAAAGAGGAAAACATTCAACAGCAGATAAAAATGCCTTTTTTCCGGAAAATGAGTATATAATAGGCGATAAAGCTTATCCGGTATTATCATGGTGTTTAGCTCCATATATGAATAGAGGCAATTTGACCGAGGTATTATTATTTGTAGTTTGTAGTAAAATTTGAATTTGTACAAATTTACTAAATTATTAGTCATTACTTTAGTTTACACCGATACTTTAATACTTTAATACGTACCAAGTTCTATACTGATCAATCACAGCTATTCTCTTCCTTAGAGGAATGTCTGTAATTGATCAGTATATAGTACTTAATATGCAATTAATGTATCGGTGTAAACTAAGTTAATAAGATTATAAAATTGCACAAATAAATAAATATAATAAAAAAATACAATAAATATAATATAATAAATACATATAATATATATAATAAATATAAATAAAATATAATAAATATAATAAAATATAAAGAAATATAATATCGGCCTAACTGAATTTTTTGTTTTTACAGGTACAAAAGAATTTCAATGAACACTTGTCAAAAATGAGGCAAATTATTGAAAGGGCATTTGCCCTTCTTAAAGAAAGATTCCGACGCCTTAAATATTTACATATGAGTTGTGCTTATCTAATACCTTATGTCATCTTGGCATGTTGTGTACTCCACAATATTTGCTTAGAAGGTTGTGGTGATGATGTGGATGATTTTATACACGACGGTATGGAATGTGATGTTGGTAACAATGATGTGAATGATGGTATAATTCCTGATCGACTACGAAATGACGAAAGAGGACTTATTCGTCGAAACTATTTGGCAGCTCTTGTGGCACACGTTGCACCGTAGAGAAAGAAGGATTATGAAATAGGATTATAAAATTAAAAATAAATTAAAAAATGTATTTCTTTTTTATTAAAAAATGTATTTCTTTTTTATTAAAAAATGTATTTTCTCTTTCATTTTATACATTTAATGCATGAACAAATCGACAATTAGTTTTATTGTAAACTAAAAAAATTCTTTTGTAATGAACAGAAGCTTTCTTTGAATGAACAGATTAGCTACATAAGTACATACATCAAAAGATTATAATAAAATAATATCGACTTTTCTTTTAAACAAAACTCTTAAAATATATTATTAACATTTTATAAACCATTTTAGGAACCATATGTAATGTAAGAAAAAGATTGTGGGAAGTTTTGTTGTTAAATACATATATATACAGGGTGAGGCAAAAGTATGGAAACCCCCGAATAAGTTTTGAGGAAGGCATTTTACGAAAAAATGTTAAATACAAAAGTTTTAGGAAATTTCTCTGGCTTTTCAATGATGACCTTGGATTTGACCTTGACCGTGACCTTGAAGGTCATATGAAGGTCAAGTCCATTTTTTTAAATAGGAACCCCCATTTTTCATCGTAGATTCAGAAAGAGCGGAAAATTTTACATCGGAATATGACCTTGACCGTGACCTTGAAGGTCATATGAAGGTCAAGTCCATTTTTTAAAATAGGAACCCCCATTTTTCATCGTAGATTCAGAAAGAGCGGAAAATTTTACATCGGAATATGACCTTGACCATGACCTTGAAGGTCATATCGAGGTCACGGCCATTTTTTCAAAAAACGAGAACGTCTATTTTTATCGTACATTTGGAAAGTTTTAAGATAAATGTCACATTAAGCTCCCCCCCCCTCCACAAACGAGAGGAAGATATGTTTTCCTATGTATTTTGACATGCTGATTTCAAATCCGGAGCAATTTTTTGGCACTGTTTAGTAGGTTTCGAGAAAAACGTAAAAAATACCAAAAAAATTGTATGTAAGTGAGTTCGTTAACCAGGAATGCCTGTTATCACCGGACACCGCGTGAAGGTGAACTCTTGTCCAGCGTGTGTGTGTGTGTGTGTGTGTGTGTGTGTGTGTGTGTGTGTGTGTGTGTGTGTGTGTGAAAATGCGATCGTTTCCGGTCTGAAGCTTTCAAACCCACCACCGTGGCGTGATCGATGCCTTTAAGGACACTCTTAAGGCAAGTGTTCAAAGTGTCTTCCATCGACTATTTGACAGCGCCCTAGTCAAATATAAAAATTCTTAATAGCACTGAACACCATTTCAGGCGGTATTTGTGTGCAAACATCTACGATTTGCTGTCTCAATTCTGCTAAATCACGAGGTTGGGTTATGTAAACTTTACTTTTTATGTAACCCCAAAGAAAAAAGTCAGGTGGAGCCAGGTCAGGGGACTTTGCTGGCCATTCGATTGTTCCTCTCCGACCTATCCACCGAGAGATTCGGGAATGTAACATTCAAGTAATCTCTTACAATATTTCGATAATGCGGTGGTGCACCGTCTTGTTGGAACCAAACCTCATTAAAATCATCGCCAGTTATTTCTTGTATAGCTGGAACGATGTCGTTTATGAGCAAATCCAGATATTTTTCTCCATTTAAATTGCTTTGTATGAAAAAAGGCCCAATTATTCGATCTCTAATTAAGCCTGTCCATACATTCAACTTTTGTGGTGTTTGTGTATGAGCTTCAAGTAGCCAATGAGGATTTTCATCGCTCCAATACCTGAAATTATGACGATTAATTTCCCCATTAAGTTGAAATGTGGATTCATCTGTAAAAGCGATAAGGTGCAGAAAATTAGAATCCTGATAAATTCTATCCATCATAATTTCACAAAATTGCACTCGACGGTCAAAATCATCTTCATTTAACTCTTGGTGAAGATGAATTTTGTGAGGATGAAATTTTACGTGTTTTAAATTCCTAAGAACTGAACGTTGGCTCATTCCAAGCTGTCGAGCTCCATTTCTAGTAGATAATCTACGATTTTCAACGAATGATAGGGCTACTTCAAATTGATGTTCTTCGTTTGTTTCGGATTTCGGCCGTCCAGGTTTTGGACGACTTTTATTACTTCCAGTTTCTTCAAATCGCCGAATAGTTTTAGAAACAGTTCCCTTAGAAATACCTGCTTTGCCAACGCGGAACGTCGCATTAAATAAATCCACAACTTCATTGTACGATCTCTGCCTGTCCCCCCAACCTCTCATCATTAAAAGAGAAATTCTTTCTTGCTCTGTTAGAGAAGCCATTTGGAAGTAAACTACCAGAGACAGTAGTAAGGAAACAGAAAATGTCACACTGAAGTGATCTTTTATTAACCCAAAAGGGACCTTACAAAAATTACTGTGTCGTATTCTTCACTAACTATGGTACCCTGACAAGAACTGTTACTCTGCTTTTCGGAGGACTATGCAATTATCGTGAAAATAAATTTTAGAACTTCTTCGCACTTCGCCAATGACCAAAGTACCAATAGATAACCACTTGTCCCAATTCCTAGAAGGCCCCTTGGCATACTAAATTGACATGTAATACAAGGGCCTTCTAGGAATTTTTTTGGTATTTTTTACGTTTTTCTCGGAACCTACTGAACAGTGCCAAAAAATTGCTCCGGATTTGAAATCAGCATGTCAAAATACATAGGAAAACATATCTCCCTCTTGTTTGTGGAGGGGGGGGGGAGCTTAACGTGACATTTACCTTAAAATTTTCCAAATGTACGATAAAAATAGACGTTCTCGTTTTTTGAAAAAATGGCCGTGACCTCGATATGACCTTCAAGGTCATGGTCAAGGTCATATTCCAATGTAAAATTTTCCGCTCTTTCTGAATCTACGATGAAAAATGGGGGTTCCTATTTAAAAAAATGGACTTGACCTTCATATGACCTTCAAGGTCACGATCAAGGTCATATTCCGATGTAAAATTTTCCGCTCTTTCTGAATCTACGATGAAAAATGGGGGTTCCTATTTAAAAAAATGGACTTGACCTTCATATGACCTTCAAGGTCACGGTCAAGGTCAAATCCAAGGTCACCATTGAAAAGCCAGAGAAATTTCCTAAAACTTTTGTATTTAACATTTTTTCGTAAAATGCCTTCCTCAAAACTTATTCGGGGGTTTCCATACTTTTGCCTCACCCTGTATATATATATATATATATATATATATATATATATATACACATATATTGAATAAATAGTTATCTTTATTTTGTATTTTATGTGATAATGACTGAAATAATGAGAGTATATATAATTTTAGTTACATAAAATATAAAATAAAGATAACTATATTCAATATGTATATGTATGTATTAAATAATTAATTAACTTATTTATTTATTTTGTATTAATTACGTAAAAATAAAAATAGAGAAAACATATAACATATTTTTCCAATTAGATATATAATATTATACATAAATTTTTCAAATCAAATATTTTATCATATCTAATTTATATCTATTAGACACATTATTTCGTCTCGTATGTACATCATACAGCCATACAATAGAATTTCAATTGCGAGAAAAAAGGTTAAATGACCTTATAAATTATCCGATAAAACATAAACAGACTACACAAATTACTAACTAAAAGAAATATGTATTTCTTAAAATCTGCCAGTTTACGAATAAATCGTCTTTAGCTCTCTTTTTTTCTAAACTGTCAGCTGACGTTAGATCGCCTCTGACAATATTTATTAAAAATTGTTAGCTGACGTTAGATCGCCTTTGACAATACTTCTCAAAATCTGCCAGTTCACGAATAAATCGTCTTTAGCTCTCTTTTTTCTAAACTGTCAGCTGACGTTAGATCGCCTCTGACAATATTTCTCAAAATCTGCTAATTCACGAATAAATCGTCTTTTGCTTTCTTTTTTCTAAACTGTCAGCTGACGTTAGATTGCCTCTGACAATATTTATTAAAAATTGTTAGCTGACGTTAGATTGCTTCTGACAATGTTTCTTAAAATCTGCCAGTTCACGAATAAATCGTCTTTAGCTCCCTTTTTTCTAAACTGTCAGCTGACGTTAGATCGTCTCTGGCTTTTGTAATTCTAAATTGCCAATCCACGAGAAAACCGCCTCTGGCTTGTCATATTCTATATTGCCAGTCCACGGGAAAACCGCCTCTGGCTTGTCATATTCTATATTGCCAGCCCACAGGAAAACCGCCTCTGGCTTGTCATATTCTATATTGCCAGTCTACGAGAAAACCGCCTCTGGCTTGTCTTATTCTATATTGCCAGTCCACGAGAAAACCGTCTCTGGCTTGTCTTATTCTATATTGCCAGTCCACGAGAAAACCGCCTCTGGCTTGTCTTATTCTTTATTGTAAGATATTTTTATTACGTCATATGCTTTATATATATAATGTATATTATGTACTATATTATCTATATTTATATCAAAATATCTTTTTAAAATGACATTATTTTGTATACTCTTTTTACAATAAATGGATATAATATATGCCATATTTTTTATTTCTAAAGCATGAAATATAAAGATATTTTTAATTTCTTGTGCCTATCATTTGTAAAAAAATCTTGATAAAAGAAACAACATTAATTTTGCGACTTGCAATAATCTGTTTCAATATATGCTTTTTTTAAATACTTACAATTAGCCTTATTTTACGTGATTAACTTGGTATTTAAAATACGTATCAAAATCAAAAATGTATTTCTATTACAGTAGAAAAAAAACATTCTTGTCTTACAACACAGAGAAATGGCAAAATATAATATTGTCTAAAGTACAGTCCAATAAAAACTGTTAAAATTGAACATTTTATAAAACCATTGTGATTTATGAAAAATCAGAACTATTATTTTAAAAATATAGACATATTTCGACTGTGTGTTTTAAACTGCACTACACATTCAAAAATCAGAGAATAATTTTTGTTTGCAAAGTTGTGCATAATGTCAGTGGAAAAGTGATTTATTTGTTATTGCATATACATGATATTTTACCATTCTTCTATGGTGTAAGACTACAATGTTTTTTTTTTACTGAATTAGAAATTAATTTTATATTTTGATGCGTATTTTAGATACCAAGGTAAACGCATAAAATAAGGCTAATTGTAAGTATTTAAAAAAAGTATATATTGAAACAGATTATTGCAAGTCAAAAAATTAATGTTTTTTTTATGAAGATTTTTTTACAAATGATACATACAAGAAACTAAAAATACTTTTATGTTTCATGCTTTATAAATAAGTTATATGACATATACATTTATTATAAAAATATATACAATATATAAAATGATATTAACTTTTTACATAGATACTTTGATGTGAATATATATAATATGGAGCATATAATATACATAATATATACACATGAAGCAGATAAATAAAAGTATTTTACAGAAAGTAGAATATGAATGTATGTAACTAAATAATGTAAATGTTTGCAAAAATGTTGCAAAATTTATGTATAATACATACACTTTTTTTATCCTTCAGAGTGCTTTCAACCCATTTTCTTCAGCCGGGTTTCCTAGCACATAACACACACACACGACTAATACACACATAACTAACACACACATAACTAACCTTAAAGATTCTGATGTATATAACAGATAGCACTAAGAACTGTATAGCGCTTCTATGCCAAAATCCGGGAACTGATCTGCTGCTCTTTTTAACCTTATTATCGTCTATATTGCTTGCATCCTTTGCATAATTGTAATTCGCGACGCATTTTAAAATTACATTTTTGAACTCAATTTGAAAGGTTTTTTGTTAATCTTTGATATACTCTTTTTCGGCCAGCACACTTGTTTAGGTCTATATAGTTGGCGCCCCCTCTAACGCAAATCGTAAAAACATTTATATATTTGGATTGTACATTGTTTGTACATGAATGTACTATGATTTTTATCGTTTGTACATTTTTCGTTAATTTAAAAAAAAATTACAAAGTTTTCGTAACTGTGCCAATGATAGTTAGCCCCCCCTATGTCGCAATTACATCACGTAAACTATAACTTATGAATTTATCGTGCTTAATCGTTTGTACGTCGTTTGTACATTATTAATAATCGGTTAAATTTATAATTCCAACATTTGTTTTTGTTTAAAACGCAAGATAAATAATTTTTATTTGAATATGGCGGGTACGGAGTACGGAGCGGGTGCGCATGCGTGTGCGTGCGTATGCGCGCCTGTGCGTGTATGTGCGTGCGTGTGTGTGCTGCATGTATTGTGTAGGTGTGTATGCGAGTGAGTGGTGGGTGTGTACGCGCGTGTGTATACACAACACACAGCATATACCCACACATACGCACACACCCACTCACACACACAGCATCACATTAGACGGCATTATATCACGGCTATGTCATCACAGCATAGCAAAAGTTAAAAGTTAAAGACTTTTAAAATATCTCTAGACAAAAAACTATTAATTTTTAAGCTTTGTTCCTATTGAGACTTTCGATCAGCATCAATATTATCGAGTATAGAAAATCAGAAAAACTGTCGAAATTTCTTAAAATCTCCTAACATTGAAGAAATTGTATATAATAATATTGTTGTGTGTCGTAACACAACGTGTCGCTATAAGGTTAATTAAGTTAAATACCAAAATAAAAATACTAAGAAAGAATTATTTAGCAAATAAAGAATAACGATGAGGCTGCAGAGAAACAACCTCGGATTCAAGGTGACACGAATCAGCAATCCGAGAAATATCAACAATAACATATCAATAATATTACAAAACTCTTGATTGCCGATTCGTATAAATACAGTCGCGCGCAAGCAGCGACGGATTCAGTCTACGATACGCGAATACACCGACTCGTTTCCCCGTGTCCGTACACGGCTCACGGAAATCTAACACCGTCCTGGCGGTTTGTGAGTGATTAAATAAATTGTTCGAGACAAGGTTTGCGTCCAGTTATTCCACACCTCTAAGCAGTGCGTCCTGTTCCCCAAGCGGATCTCGAACTTACGGTTGCGATCGGAAAGACTCGCAACATAAATTTGGTGGCAGCGGTGGGATTTCTGAGAAAAGAAGTGACGTATCTGGGGCACATTATTACTGAGAATGGAATAATGCCTGATGCGGGAAAAATCAAGGCTGTACAAGACTTCCCTACGCCGAACAAAACAAAAGATATCCAAGCGTTTATCGGATTAGCTGGATATTATCGGAGGTTCATCGAGAATTTCTCCGGAATCGCTAAACCACTCACTAAATCGATGAAAAAGGACGTGAAATTCGAGTGGACCGCGGAACAGCAACATGCTTTCGATGTATTAAAAGAAAAACTAGTTACAGCACCGGTACTTCAGTATCCGGATTTCAGCAAGGAATTCATAGTTACAACAGATGCTTCAGACTTTGCTGTAGGAGCTATACTTTCTCAGGGGGAAATAGGACAGGATCGTCCAATAGCCTACGCAAGTCGAACACTCAATCGAGCTGAGCAAAATTACAGTACTACGGAAAAGGAGTTGCTAGCTATAGTGTGGGCGGTAAAGCATTTTAGACCGTACGTATACGGAATTAAGTTTACAATAGTCACGGATCATCAACCGTTAACATGGTTATTCAATGTAAACGATCCGGGTTCGCGATTGATAAGATGGAGGTTGAAACTGGAGGAGTACACTTATGAAATCGTGTACAAGGCGGGAAAAAGCAATGTTAATGCCGATGCGCTGAGTCGCAATGTCGCGCAGACAGTATCCGCGATAAACAAAGACAGAAAGAATGATGATGACGAAGCAAAAGAAGGAAGTGGAAGCGAAGAGGATGACAAAAACGAAATCAAGAAGTATACAGAAGAAGAAAAAAGACAGATAATGTATGAATATCATGATGCGCCGATAGGGGGGCATCAGGGTCTACAGCGAACGATAAATCGCATTCGATTAACACATAATTGGAGAGGCCTTACACGAGATGTAGAAGACCACATATCTAAATGCAAACAGTGCCAAAAGAATAAACTAAGTAAACACAACAAAGCGCCGATGGTGATTACGGATACGCCTAGCCAACCGTTCGAAAAATGTGCTTTGGACATTGTCGGACCGCTAACCGTTACAGACAATGGAAATAAATATGTATTAACATTCCAGGATCATCTTACCAAATATAGTAAGGCGATACCTATAGCAAATCAAGGTGCCGAAGTCGTAGCGAAAGAGTTCGTTACAGGGATCGTGCTAGAATACGGGATACCTGAAAAAGTTCTAACAGACCAAGGGACCAATTTTATGAGCAGTGTACTTAAGGACACTTGTAAATTGTTAAAAATTAACAAAATCAGGACCAGCGCTTATCATCCACAAAGTAACGGTGCGCTGGAGCGATCGCATCGAACTTTAGCTGAATATTTGCGACACTACGTAAATGAAGATCAAACGGACTGGGATGAGTGGTTGCCGTACGCTATGTTCGCGTATAACACCACTCCCCACACGGTGACAGGATATACACCGTTTGAGTTAATTTTTGGACATCGCGCAACTCTGCCTACAGCATTAGCACAACCACCTAGGCTTACATATACTTACGACAACTACGTGTCCGAGTTAAGGGAAAAATTACGAACAGCCCATAAGATTGCCAAGAGCAATGCGCACGAAGAGAAAGTAAAAGCTAAACGGTATTACGATAAACGGGCTAATCAAGTCATCTTCCAGGAAGGTGATAAAGTGTTATTATATGATGAAACGTTACGACGAGGACGTTCAAAGAAATTAGAAACGTTATGGTGCGGGCCATACGTAATAGTAAAAAGGAATTCGGAAGTAAACTACACTATTAAAAAGGGGAGGAAAGAGATGACGGTGCATGCGAATCGTCTAAAATTATTTGTAGAAAACTAAAAAAAAAGGGAGGAATAAAAATATGACGGAATATATTAAGCAGTAGAATAAGTTATGACGACAAACAGTTAAAGAAAAGTTTATTCTGTAGGTGCATTATATTTCTTGGAACTCTGATGTCAGCAACGAAAACCGAGACGAATTTAGCCGTGGAGATAGAAAGATTCTCACACGAACCAGGAATATACTTTGAAGAAGTAGGTGAGATTAACGTCATCGAATCATATTGGAAGTTCGTGATAACTGTAGATATTTCGGCATTAGGAAAACGACATATTCGTGTACAAGAATGGCTAGAATTAGCGGAAAGCGCAAAGAACACGATACACTCTACACGAGCAGAAAAGAGTCAGTTCGCGAATTTACTACGATTAATTAGAAAAGACGAAGTTAGAATAACAGCATTATTGAAGAAACTAAAAAGAGTTTACGGAAATCCGAACGAGAAGAAACGCGGTCTAATTGACGGGATAGGAAAGGTAGCGAAATATTTATTCGGCACTATGGATGCCGGAGATGAGAAACGCATCAACGAGCAATTAACACTGTTGCAAAATAGCGAGAGTACTTTTAATCATGTCACGAGGCATCAATTAAAAATATTAAACTCTACAATAGCGCACATAAGCGATTTGGAAAAGACGATCGACGAAAATAACGAATTGTTGTACGACTTAGACGCACGCATTTTTAATGGTACTTTATTAATCATCAAACGTGAGGAAATCAACGAGTACTGTGCATTACTCGACAGAATGCTAGCAGATTCCGACAGAGATATTCAAAATGTGTATGATTTCTTAACGCAGGCGTCGCATGGAATGTTGAATCCGAGTCTATTACCCGTCGAACGAATTTTCGCCGAAATGCGGGCTGCTGCGCCGTATTTACCACGCGGAACGTATTTTCCTCTCAAGCTAGATGTAAGTGATTGGTCAACGTTTGAAAAAATTACAAGTGTAAACTCGTATGTTAAGAATGAGACTATATTTGTAACGTTGAAATTGCCACTTGTAACATATCCAAAATACAGGTTAATAAAAGCCATACCTTTACCTGTCCCTGACCAACGCGGGATATTTGTATTTACCGAGATTAACCAACAATTGTTTGCTGTAAATTTAGAATTATCCGTATATCTAGCGATAAGCGAAGAAAACTTAGAAAAATGTATTGAGATAGACAAGAAATATATATGTAAATCGGATAGTCCGATATATAATATTAACCCTCGAGCGTTATGTGAAGTACAATTGTATGTAGGTTTGACAAAAAGGGCAATTTGCGGAAATAAGTATGTAAGTTTTAACCAAACTATTTGGATAGCATTAACGAAGGAAAATTCTTGGTTATATTCGACTAACAGCGAACAAGACGTAATGATTACTTGTTTAAACCATAAGGAAATACAGACCAAAATCACACGAACAGGTAGAATAACTCTATTAAATAATTGTAAAATAATTGCGAAGGACATGACCCTGAACACAGGAACAATAATAGAAGGCCCGAACATTCAGGCATATATACCACGTTTTAATCTAACGGGAAAAATAGAAGGTATAACTAATGGTGAAACGAGCATGGAAATCAAACCGTTAAAATTGAAAAAGATGATACAAAATTCAAAGGAATTAATAGATTTGGGAGAAAAAATAAGAGAAGTAGACGACGAGTTAACAGAGGGAAAAATTATTCAACCCTTGACTTTGTATCCTGTGGTCACAAGTTCGCTTGCCATCGTGATTATTGTATTAGCACTAGGCATAGGAGCAATACTATTATTACGAAAAAGAAAGACTACTGCGGAATAATAGGTAGACGGTAGGACAAGAATTAACTGTAAAACTATACACTCGCACTGCCTACTCCGCACGGAAACTCCGTACCTACGTTTCCTTCCATTCGCGAGGGAGGGATGTTGTGTGTCGTAACACAACGTGTCGCTATAAGGTTAATTAAGTTAAATACCAAAATAAAAATACTAAGAAAGAATTATTTAGCAAATAAAGAATAACGATGAGGCTGCAGAGAAACAACCTCGGATTCAAGGTGACACGAATCAGCAATCCGAGAAATATCAACAATAACATATCAATAATATTACAAAACTCTTGATTGCCGATTCGTATAAATACAGTCGCGCGCAAGCAGCGACGGATTCAGTCTACGATACGCGAATACACCGACTCGTTTCCCCGTGTCCGTACACGGCTCACGGAAATCTAACACCGTCCTGGCGGTTTGTGAGTGATTAAATAAATTGTTCGAGACAAGGTTTGCGTCCAGTTATTCCACACCTCTAAGCAGTGCGTCCTGTTCCCCAAGCGGATCTCGAACTTACGGTTGCGATCGGAAAGACTCGCAACAATATTAATAATCAAATCAGTGATCAAAAATTAAGTGAAGAGAAAGAAAATGTAAAGAAAAGATGTAGTTATTATTACAAATCTGAACCAGATATTCGTCATCGTAACAATCGTATTAAAGATGTTAAAAAATTAATGCTTTTAAAAAATGGTTATAACGTCAATCAACCGATTTTAATTGATAAACAACCCTATTTTGCAAGAAATACTTGTCCATTCGATTCTATAATACAAATATTATCCACAGCGGTTATGGATAAATCACAATATTTTACATCAATAGAATCAAATGCCAACAAGACAATGTAATTTATTCTTAATTTTATTAAAAGGGGATCATGTGCGAATATTTACCGATTGTTTAGTACGTGTACCAAGTACTAAATCAACTTCTTTGATTGGTGTAGATTTTACACTAAACGATTTATACCTATCGGAGAAGCAGATTTAGTATTTGGTACGCGTACTAAACAATCGGTGTAAACTAAGCCATAGATGACTACATATATGACTACTGTGAACCTTAAAAGAGTGGAGATGAACAAAACATTGTAAAAAAAACATAGAGCAGCATTGACGAGAGATGTCTACATTTGTCACAACGACAAAGATTTTGATTGGCTAGCGATAATTATTTGTTTTGTAAAGCACGAACTAAAAACATTGTGAAGAAATCTATCTTTTCAAAATTGATTCAAATAATTTTTAATCATAATTAAAAGATTTCTATAAAAGGACCCCGCACAAACATTATGAAAAGTGGTTAAATTCGCCGAAATTGCAGTTCATTTATTGATGCTGATCGAAAGTCTCAATGGAAACAAAGCTTAAAAATTAATAGTTTTTTGTCTAGAGATATTTTAAAAGTCTTTAACTTTTAACTTTTGCTATGCTGTGATGACATAGCCGTGATATAATGCCGTCTAATGTGATGCTGTGTGTGTGAGTGGGTGTGTGCGTATGTGTGGGTATATGCTGTGTGTTGTGTATACACACGCGCGTACACACCCACCACTCACTCGCATACACACCTACACAATACATGCAGCACACACACGCACGCACATACACGCACAGGCGCGCATACGCACGCACACGCATGCGCACCCGCTCCGTACTCCGTACCCGCCATATTCAAATAAAAATTATTTATCTTGCGTTTTAAACAAAAACAAATGTTGGAATTATAAATTTAACCGATTATTAATAATGTACAAACGACGTACAAACGATTAAGCACGATAAATTCATAAGTTATAGTTTACGTGACGTAATTGCGACATAGGGGCGGCTAACTATCATTGGCACAGTTACGAAAACTTTGTAATTTTTTTTTAAATTAACGAAAAATGTACAAACAATAAAAATCATAGTACATTCATGTACAAACAATGTACAATCCAAATATATAAATGTTTTTACGATTTGCGTTAGGGGGGGGGGGGGCCAACTATATAGACCTCACTTGTTTTGCATGTACAAACTGTATAATTTTTATAAAAAGTAAATATTTATAAGCATCGACAGCTTGTCGGTAAAATTTCCAAATTTTTTTTCTTTTTTTCGTTTTAAAACTTGTGCTTGCCGATGTATTAGAGTATGTACTTTAACCACATGAGAGGATTTGTAATTCTATTGAAGCAATAAAAAATGCCGTGTTAATTACAAAATTGAAACTCGATCGGTAAGAAAGTGTAAATTCAGCATCCTCTTAACGTATATAGATACATAGATAGAGAAACTTTTATTCATTATGTTGTAGTGAAAGTTTATTAATATAATTATAAGTTCAAATTATATAAAATATAACTAAAAATGTAAAAAATAAAATATTTCAATAAGTATTGATTTTTATCTACAATTTAAAAAACAAGTTTAATTTATTCCAAATATAAGACTAGATAAAGAAAGACTTTTCAAATCCGCAAAGATATATCCAACATATTATCCTTCATGTATAATTACACAAATATATTATTACACTAATTATACAAACATATAAATTAACACTTTCGCGACCGTTATACAGGGTGATTTAAAATAACTTGATGTCCTTGCAATGCCATATTCTGGAGCAAATTCTGAGACGATTTTTCCTTTTACAAAATTTTGTCCGAAGCTTAGTTTTCGAGTTATAATTGAAAATAGGTAGCAACTTATGAGTTCGGTACAACGGACAGGCAGGGACGCGCAATGTATAATGAGACTGTCAAGTTATTACTATCGTCTCATGACACATTGGCCGTCCCTGCCTGTCCGTTGTATCGGACTCGTAAGTAGCAAACTATTTTCAATTATAACTCGAAAACTAAGCTTCGGACAAAATTTTGTAAAAGGAAAAATCGTCTCAGAATTCGCTCAAGAATATGGCATTGCAAGGACATCATTATTTTGAATCACCCTGTATATTTGCTTGTGCACAACGCTTGAAGAGCCGCTCTATTATATTAAACTGATGTAATATTCGACATTTCATATTATACGACTTAATACCATGATGCAAAAAACAGTAAACGTAAAATTACGTGACCGGCACCTGACTTATACCGAAGCATGAACGTAAAAATATGTAAGTGGCCGCAAAAGTGTTACTATTTTAATACACTAAATAGTAATTTTGAGTATCGCAAACAAAAAATTTTTGCTAAAAATTCGCACAATGTATGCTTTTATAAAAATTTTCTATTTTATAGATATAATCAAACAAATGATTTATGGAACATGGTGCAAACTATTATACCAAATAACTCAAACACATTTATTGTAAAAAGACTTATATCTGTTTGGATAGCGAAAAAATATTATCCTGTACTGCACGTAATACGAAATCATTTGGCTAGCAAGACAACATTCCAATTTCAAATTAACCGTTTTAACGGGGATACAGAATATCT
This sequence comes from Linepithema humile, assembly GCF_040581485.1. Lineage (NCBI taxonomy): Eukaryota > Metazoa > Arthropoda > Insecta > Hymenoptera > Formicidae > Linepithema > Linepithema humile. The sequence continues at coordinate 5,854,240 of NC_090135.1, forward strand.
TTCAGTATTTGTGACGTATACGACAAAATCAAAAATAAACTTTCACGATATTTTTGCCAATAAATCCTTTTGGCTATCACCGCAAAATTCGACAGAATTAAAGCAAAAGTTTGAAAAAAAAGATTGGATTATAGTCAATTTACAACAAACAGGTAAATATAAATCATTAAATTTATTATATTTTATCTTTGTATCTTTTTTGCTTTTTTAATCTTACACACCCTGATGCTTCTGACACACGCACTCGCATACTGGCAAGAGTGCGTGTCATTCATGCTTGCAACAAACATTATCACATGATAATCATTTCTACACTTTTTTCAAACCAATTGTAAAATATTTTATTAAAAAATAAATAATTTGAGAAAATGTTTCTCACACAAAACAATAAAAATTATTTAAAAACTATTTTTTCATCAATTCTATCAAGAAACATTAATAATGAAAACTTTCTTTTTATAACAGGGTATTATCGTGTTAATTATGATACTGAAAATTGGCTTAATCTTGCGCAATACATGAATTCTGTGAAATATGTCGACATTCATGTTCTCAATCGGGCTCAAATCATAGATGATGCGTTTTACTTCCTTACACGTAGACAACTTGATTATCTTACGTTTTGGGAAATATCTGCATTTTTATCACGAGAAATGAATTATGTAGTATGGTATCCGATGTTTAAAGTTTTTGAACATATGAGTGTTATAGTTTCAATTAAAAACACTGATCCCCTAAAAGTAGGTAACAGAAAGCTTCTATGAGAAACATGGCATCAAAACATTATGTACACAGAGTGATACAAAACAATGTCCATAAAATGTCATATTGCGCGATTTTTAAGATAATTATTCCTTTAGCAAATGTTTGTTCATAGGTTAGTTTTCGAGATATATATAATTGAAAATAGGTATCTACTCGTACACAGCAGGCAGGCAGGAATTGTGCAACTCATCAAAAGAGTAACGTAATACCTTACAGTTATAGTGTGTGTGAGCAGGGACGGATTTCGGTTTCTGCCGCTCCTAGGCTGAATCAAATTTGCCGCCTCTTAATGACAGTGGAGCAAAGGGAAATTTTTTTATTATTTAAATAAGAAATAGATAATAAAATAGAAAACAGGTATTTCATATATAGGATTCTTTGAATAATAATAAATAATACAAATAAACATTCTCTCTCGCGCGCGCGCGTTTCCAGTTTTTCTTCTTCAATTCTCAACCGATTTTGTTGACATTTTTTCTATGGTATTTAATGTTACCCCGAGCATATAAAGCCAGAAATGTAAATAACGTAAAAAAATTTTTAATATTAAAAAAACTTAAAGAAAAAATTTCAGCAAAATTAGTTGAGAATTGGAAAAGAAAAACGGGAAATAAATTTCGCCGAAAACGCCGGAAAAAACAGCACTTTATACATTCTTTAACAGTAATGATCACGAACATATTTATATTATGACTCTTTTGATAAAAATCAGAATGTATTTCGAATATAAATCAAGTGTTAATAAATTTTTTTTAATTCAAAAATTAAAAATTTGCCGCCCCCTAAAATCTGCCGCCCTAGGCTATAGCCTATCCAACCTAATGAAAAATTCGCCTCTGTGTGTGAGTGTAAGTAGCGAACTATCAACTTTTCAATGATAACTCAAAAACTAAGTTTTGGACAAAATTTCACAACAAAAAAAATCGTTTCAGAAATCGCTTAAGAATATGATATTTCAAGACCAACACGTTGTTTTAAATCATTTTGTATAAAAAGGAAGTTATAATATATGTGTACATATATAAATATACATACATATCTTTTATAAATAGCAATAGGTTAAAATTTATATTACTTACCAATTTTTAGGAAAAGATGGAAAAAATATTGAGTGGAGTTCTGAATCAAATAGGATACGTGTCAAAACCATATGAAAACAAGCTCAAGAAATGTTTAAGAGAGGAAGCCGTAAAATGGGCATGTATTATTGGTAACAAAAAATGTAGAGAAGTAGCCAATGAGCAAATGACAAGAGATCTACATTCTGAAAGTGCGACGTAAGAATAAGTGATTTACAATCACAGTATTCACATAAACAATTTCTGTTGCATTATGTATACTTATATTCTATACATCAAATACTGTACTAGATAAATTATTTTATCATAAAATGAGGTAAATTTTTGCAAGAAATACTTTTTTCTGGTAACGCAGCTCTGTAACGCAATCGGAATGGAAACGATGGATGTATTGTAATGGTTTGGTGTCAGCGGAAAAGTCCATTTGGTACGCTGTATGGTACAAATGGACAGCAACACTTGATGATACAAAAATTTTAGAATATTTAACTTGCAGTGAAGGTCCTTTAGTTGTTTCTAATTATATACAGGTGATTTCGGATAATGATGATTTATTACAACGCAACAATACACGTGCTCACATATTTCTTCTTACCGTTGCGAGACATGCAAGCAACGATACTGTTTGCAATTTTATATTGCAAAATCTCAATAAAAATATACTTATGTTCACCTCCAACACGTAATAATAATTTTTTTTATAATTATATATCTATATTTATTTATATGTATATATATACAAAATATATATATATATATATATATATATATATATATATATATGTGTATATTTCTAATATTTATAATTTTTATCCACCCGCGTCTTTTTTATTCTTATTGCCGGCTTAAATAATAATATTTATCACTTTACTTTTTCGCAGGCAAGCCGACATAATTGCAACATTAATTGTTATTATTACCCACCAACATGCTGTAGAACAATTGGCTAAGGTATATTTTCCAGACTTAAATAACACTCATTTCTTTATTACTTAATATTGAGCTTATTTTTATGATTTTTTTGTACATGACATATCCGATCCGATTACTTTTAACGCAGCAATTAATGCACTCATAAACTGTACTGCGCAAAAATTTTACATTTATTGATATTGTCAAAATAATTTGTCCTAGGTACTTGAATTTGCGAAAATTAATTTGAGAGAACAGCGATTAGTTGATGTTGTTAAAAAAAAAATTAAAAAACGAAGAGACGAGTACGCAAGAAAAGTCGGAAACTTAGGATTCATCGGTGTGCGTCGGTTTAAATAATATTTATTTAATTTAATTATTCCTTTTTACACTGCAAATTTTTGTTGGACCAGATATTTGTCTTTTTTGATTTTCAATAAAGAAGTTATAGAAAGTTGCTTTACAACTAGAAGTGCTTAAGAAGTGAATTGGCTCCGAAATACAAAATATATTTGGGAAAGTGTAATGTAACTTGCAAGAAAATAATTTTTGTCAAAAATAAAATAATATAAAATAAAATATTTTTAATGTTTGTATGCTTACGTCAAAAAATTTTAAATATCAGAAATAATGGGAGAGGTAATATTTATATTTACGTTGAATTGTTTATATGGACGGTTTAAAAGCAAAGCTGTCATACATGAATTAAAAGTTGATTCTATCATAATGATATCATATTACAAGCGTTGTTTTTATTATATTATATTAATATCACAATTTAAGCAATTATCAAAAACAGAAAAAATGATCGATTTTAAAATAAAACATTTATTTACTCTATACGTATCGATATATTTAAAAATATTTATATTTTATAATTTAAGAAATTATTCACATCAAGCGTATTTACATCTAAAATCTTAAATTAAAACGTCATGTTACGATATATCTCGAGAAATATTTATTACTTCTTACTATTTTTTTGGCCACCATGAATCAAGGTTGGGAAAGTTATTTTGTAAAAGTATCTAGATAAAGTTACAATTCTTTTCATTGAAAAAACAACTAGTTACAGTTACAAATTACCGATTCTAAAAAGTAACATGTTACAGTTATAGTTACTCAAAAAGTAACGAGTCGTTACTTTTCAGTTACTTTTTTGCAATAAATGTGCACTATTATTTTAAATACACGAATCTTACATTTCAAGATTTATTTACTTATTATATACTATTATACATAGGTACTTAATTTTATGTTATATTATTTTATATGTAATAAATCACAATTGTTTCAAACTTAAAATAAAAATACATTTAAAATATTAAAAATACAAATAATATTAGGTTATTGCTCTTCCATAATTAAATTAAAAATCGTTTTAATATATAAAGCCAATAGAGCAAGAGCTGGATCGATTTGCTCAAAAATTCCTTTTTTTATTATAAATTTATACAGACGTTTCGGCCAAGGTACGTGGCCATCTTCAGTGTAATACAATAAATATATAAAATTTAATACATGATTAGAGAAGCGTTGGTAATGACAATCAATAAAGTAGTTTTTAGACTAAGGAAACGCATTCTCTTAAAATATTAAATTAATTATTAATTTTAAATAAATTATTATACACTTGCAATAAAAATTATAGGATTAAGATTTTTTATTTTAAAAATTTACGAATTTCACTCAAACAGTTGTAACTTTCCGAAAAATCGTAGACTATTGTTTCAGTTCTTAAAGTCTCAACTTTATGCTTATATGATAATTATCCTCAAAGATAATTTATTACTAAGTGGCAATGTATTCTTTAAATGAGAATTTATTTATTTCTGTTGAATTTCATAATTAATATCTATACGGTTATCCGTCTATTTATTTAACAAATATCGAATCTACACTTAATATGACAATATCCATGACAATTTTGTTCTTTTCTTTATGCATATGTTTATGCGACTATGCAAGTTTGTCTGGATAGGCCCTAATTCTTACAATTAATACAACCGTATATAGAATATTAAATTAACCGTTAAATTAGTTACTAGTTATCATAAATATGTAACTAAGTTAAGTTACAGTTATAAATGAAAAATAAGGAACAAAGTTAAGTTATATACCAAAAAAAAGTAACTGTAACTGTAATTTCGTTACAAGTAATGAGTTACTTCCCAACCCTGTCATGAATTACATACAATTTTGAAATTGATTCAGTTAATTAGACACTATGATCAAAGATTTGATCATCTTTAGTATAATGTTCAAATGCACGCAGAGTCATATGATTAGAGGCGTAACTATCGATGGGACAGAGGGGACTGCGGCCCCGGTCCCAAGAGTCGTTGGGGCCTTTGAAACATATCGAAGTCAAGTTGACAATACCTTGTTTAATTTTATTTTCAATTACACTGTCTAATACCATTTGCCTTGACATTCTATAAGTCGTTTCCAGTAGATCTCTATCGAAAGATATAACTCACGCAAAAGTATTAAAAACGTCTATTTTAGCAACTTTGACTAACTGTGAGGTTTTCTCAAAAACTTGACGTGATACGCTATTTTTACGGTCAGATTCGTCAGCGCTGAAGAAATCTTTCAGAAATGACTTGATTAAACTTAAGGCAAAAGAAAATCTTATTTTATCGATTAATGTTATTATTTGAAATATAGTCTAATTATTTGACAGTTAAATTAAAAATAAAATTCCGTATTTCCGAAATTGCAGTTGCACTTTACGTTCTGCTCTGATACTTCATACAGACGAAATAATTCAGTCGTTCGCTAACGCAAAGTCGAGAAGAAAGCTGTAAAGCACGATCATACCGTCTTTCTTTCTCTAAACTTAAATCTATTTATTAACGTTTTTGTAATTTGTTTTCTGCATTGTTTATTATTTTAAAAAATATAGTATATAGGCACATAATTGGTTTTTTACTTTATGTTATTTAAACCGCCCAAGCCTAACCTAATTACTAAAGAAAATGTATTATAATTACTGTTTTCCATAACAGGGCCTTCAAAAGATCATGTCCCCGAATCCAAATTTTGAAGATACGCCACTGCATATGATCAAAGTTGGATGTACATAAAATTGTGCAATTGAGGTCAAGAAATAAAATTGAACTGGAAGTAAAAAACGCTACATGATATAAAAATTTAAACTAACAGAATTATAATGAGAAATAAAACAAAATGTATATCTGAAAATTTGTCAAAATCATAGTTCGAAAATTATAAGATGCATTGTAATGTCAAATGCTGTCAATGTTTATCGTCTGCTGGAAAGAGAGTCACTATGACAAACAAATGTAAAAATTGATCATATAAAAAGCAAAAGAAACAAGAATTTACACACCTATGTAACTGAAGTCAAGTAATCGGCAATAAAAAAGTCGGGATAACGTACAGAGAATTTTCAATACATGTTACGTAATAACGACAATGACACAAATGCATTTTCACACATTCCTGATATATTGGTTTCCTTATATTTAGTCATCTAAATAATACTGCTACGAAGGTAATGAAAAGTAATTACATTCCATTTTTAGTAAAATGGTTGAATTAAAATTGTTTACTATTTCCTAAAATTAAATATTTCAAGATAATATCTTAGACTGAAATGTTATAGTCATTCTCATATTCAATAAAAATTTTAACAGATATAATAGCAATTATTACAAATTTATAATTAGGAAATTCGTTTCTTGCATTTTTAATACTTTTTTTTATAAATAATTTTATTCCATTCACAAAATGTGATAACTATTAATGTAAAACATTAATATTATTTAGATTAAAATTCAATTACTTATTTTCAATTTAGTAAATCTTTCATATTTCACTGCTGTATATTGTACAAATTTGTACTATTACATTTACAATCTTAAATGTCTGACTGCATAATAACCAAATACAATTGTACACGCAAAATTAATATCTTCTATATATTTATAAGTATTTTATTTTAACAATTGTGTTTGTCAGTAACTACAAACTGTACAATTTCGGTTTATATACGCACATTTAACTGATTATGAATCTTATTTTTCGCGCTCTTCTATCTACTAGTAAAGTGTTTTCCTGTTGCGTGACCTCTTAGCAACTGTTTGCGTGACATAACATATATATTATATCAGTTACGAATATGCTTCTTAGTATGCAGAGACTGCTTGGAGCTAACTGAATCGCAGTTTGATTTATATAGCTTCGGCTTTCACGATTTGTGTGTAAGGTGATGTTAACTGTATTATTATTACAAAATTGTAAATTTTCACGTAGCAAGGAATTTTAATTAACGATTTTAATATATGTAGGTAAGTGATCAGAAACAAAATATTTCTAATACAAAATATATGAAAATTTATAAAGCATGATAATTACAACTTTGTTTTCTTAAATCTCCTTCTGAAAAAGTAACTGTGTCACTAACTTCTTTGTACTTTAATATTTTTTATCTTGCACAGCAGTGATGAGCAATCTTTGTTCTGCAGTGTGCCAAAATTAAAAACCTAATATTCCATACGGGCCGCAACAAACGTAATATTAAATACTTTAATATATTGTATAATAAAAAAAATTTAATTTATAGGGTGGAATTCATTAATTTCGACCATGAAACTTTTCTTTTAATCTGATTTACTTTTTATTAGTTATATTTTTAATATATGTATACAGAGGCATATGTACACATGTAAATTTTTTTTATCGGGAGGTATTAAATATGTAGCTGATGTTTATTTAATGGCATATTTGGGTCTGTTTCTCATCAACAAACTTTTCAATATTGGGAGGTATGTTTGCTAAAATTTTTACACTTCAGCAAAATGAAGTGCAACGTTTTGGAGGGCTGCAGGTAAGTAACTGGAGAGCTGCATGCTGACCGCGAACCGCGCGTTGCTCATCACTGTTGTACAGTATGAGTCTCTTCATGTGTAATGATTAATCACCATTTTTTGCGAAGTGAAAATTAACCTTGTGTGTGTGCGCGTTGCAGCTTGCTTGCGTGCATTTGAGAGAATAGATGTCATAACTGGTTAGAAACATAATAATTTGATATTTTTACGATCCTTTTTTTATTTTATTTTAATGTTTCTCGGCTTAGTGACACTTTCAGTTATAATATCGTTTTTGTTTTATTTCTATATTCTAACAGGCACTTTTAAATATTTATTATTTTTTATAACACTCTGTGAAACTACTCATGTATATACATAGTTATGTATATACATACAATATTATTATATTATCTTTCTAAACATTCATCAGACAAATTTTATGAATTTTACTTTTCCATGTTTTTTTTTCACTTTATCTTGCACTGAAAGAAAAGAACAATAGCAGTAACCATAATCAACGACGCTTTTTGGCGTCAAATATTTTTCTTAATGTTCTATAATAACTTTGCAGGTTGGTCCATTTTAATAAATCTACTAAAATATCTTAAAATCTTTATGTTTAGGACAAAAATGTTTTTGATCAAAGTTGCTCAGTTACTAAAGGAAAAGAAGGTGGTGACCGTGGTTGACTTTAAGAAAATGTCCTTAAAGTCAAGAGAAGGACACAGCTTGCAAACGTGCGTTCGTCTCTTAACTTTTATTTGTGCGTTAGAGCTGGTATACAATCAATCGACGGACAATAATATTGTGTGCAATATAGTTTGTCCGAAATAGTGATGTATGTGCAAACATGCGTTCGGTTCTTAACTTTTGTAGGCAATCGTACTGTAGGTAATAAATTTTGGTGTGCAAACAAAATGTAAACAAACGAAATGTCGGCAATAAATTTGTAGACAAACGGGGCCTCCCAAGGTCAGGTCAAGATCCCTTAAAATTTTTTAATTGAAATAAGGATTTGAGATATTCTAGTGGGTTGATTAAAATGTGTGTGGACCACCCTGTGTAATTGACTATATATTTGACAATACTATACGTATAAAAATATTATTGCTAACATTATACTAACAATTTTTATAAAAATGAGTATCGTAACTATAATAGTAGTAACTTGCAATAATAGTTCAGAACATGATACACTTTTCTTTTAGTATATCACGATTTTTTTCTATATCTTTTCAGTCTAAATTCTAATCGTTATTATGTGCTTTTCTCTGTTATATTTAAATTAAAAATTATGTGTTGCAAATGTATATGTTTTATTGTCAACAAATACTTTTTTCAGACATTTTTTTGTACATAAAAAAAATGAATATGATATTTCGAAAGCTTTTAACAAATGGCGAAATAATATTAATCGTTACAATAGCACTTTGCACTGCTATCAATACAGAAAATGACACTACAGGTCGTTACCATTTACCGGATTACATAATACCTATGGATTATGATGTCAATATAAGACTTGATTACAAAACAAATGATGTTATTGGCAAATGTAGTATACTTATACATATTACTCGTGAAACAGAAAATATATCTATGAATCTAGTGACATTTGCTGTAATGAAAATAGTTCTGTATGACAACAGTCATAGTAAAAAAGTTTACGTTCCAAAATATTTATTTGATAATGAACTAAATATGTTTATGATCCATTTTACCAAGGACCCAAAATTTCCAAAATATTTACCGGCTGGTAAATACACTCTAATACTGACATATATGAGTGACATAAAAAATAACGAAAAACACTTTTATAAATCTTTATACTCAAATAGAAAACTGGACAACAAACTGTAAGTTAAAAAAAATACTTTAATAAAAATTATATTATAAAGCTTATTTTCGTTAATATTCGTTTCAAAATATATTTATTAAGTACATTCATAAACCAAATGACATTCCGAAAATTGCGTATTACTTAAAATAGTCATAATAGCACTCAAATGAATTCATCACTGCACTTCAAATTTGTCGATTCTATGATTTAGAAATATGTGTCAAATTGGCACATTCTGTACAATGTTATAAATCATGATTCAATTTTTCTAACCCAATATTTTTTAGTCCATCCTGAGTCGATCCTTAAGTATAATTATATTTTAAATTTTATAAAAACCATATTGTTAAAATATGACAGGTTAAATGCGACAGGTGTTGATATAATGAATACTCGACAACTATTTCCATATTTGGATGAGATGACATTTAATTACACCTTAAAAATTTCCATCCTGCATCATAAAAATTACACAATTTTATCAAATATGCCTATACAAACAACAGAAAATGACAAACATGACATGAGGTGGATACATTTTAAGAAATCTTTTATGTCCATTCAATACTTAAAGGTTGTGATAACCACATTCACTAATATTTCTACTTCGGTTGGAAATTTCACCTTTTGGAATAGAAAAAACATAACAAACCATTTGAAATTAGTGAAATGTATTGCCCAACAAACCCTACACTTTTTAAAACATAAAAATAATATAGACAAAACACCAAAAATAGATTATGTTACATTCTGGGATAGTCAACACAATAGCACTGAGACATGGGGACTAATTTTACAAAGGTAATATTCAAAACTAAAATGAATTAATCAAAAATAATTATTTAATAAAAGATATAAAACTATCAAATAATAAAATTTTAAAACTGGAAAATATTCATATATTTATGTCAATATATAAAAATTAGGAAATAGTCGAAATCTATACAATTTTATTTGCGTCACATTAAGAAGATATCATTACTTTTAGTTCAGATTAGAAATTGAAATAATCATTCTGTACGTGAAATCAGACTTTAGTGTAGCTTTAGTTTTAGAAGCATGAAAAATAAGTGTTTTTTAAGTGTGTTTTAAGTTGCACGAATAAAATGACTGCTATAAAATCTTTTATTATATCAGTTATTTTGTCGGAACTCATCGGAGTTTTTGTGCTCCAAAATCTAATGTTCTTCTTCATCCGTGAAATTACTTATGCAAAATGTACAAAATATCTGCTTTCCAATTCTTGAAATAAAGTTTATATGTAACTGTAAAGAAAACAATTATTATTACGTCGTTTTATAGGCAAAATAAGTTATATTATTGAACATGAATACCAACTATCTCAAAATTGTCAAAAGTCAATTTATTTCTATTTGTTATGAGATTTAGCACAAAAAATCTTAAATACATTATTGCAGAAAACAATTAAATAAAAACTTTTTAATGGCTTTGTAATAATTTGATATATCTACAATATAAAAACTTAATAAATTGTTTAATTACAGCAATCATTGTCCATGAATTTTTCATATTTGAAATCGTTTTTTAGAGAAGCTGATATTCATGTCGAACAGTCAGATTCCGTTGGGCATAAATTGAAAGTGGCTCGTCTTATAACACATCAAATGATAACTTTTTGGTATAATGATGTGTTGCTATGGTCGAAAACAGGTTTTGCTACATTGCTTGCAACGTACATCTTATATCAGGTATATCTTATATCACGTTGTTTTAAATTCTTATAATTGATATACACCACATTTGGTAATCATTTAGATTTACATAAACAGTTACAATCGTCTTGACTTTGACATACGTTACCAACGCCAATTGTTCTGACAATGAGTAAAAAGAAAAAAGTTTTCGTCACTCGTTATTTATTTATTTATTATTTTATTTATTAAAAAGTTATTAACATAAAAAGGAGCTTTGCCTCTCTCTTTCTGCACCCTCAAAAAAACCTTATCCCTTATCCAATCCTTATATTTTTCTGAGAAAAATTGTGCTCGGAGTCTCTTCCCCTTTTATATCCTCGAACTTGTTTGTAATAATTATTCCTGCATTGTAAAACAAGTGATGATGATCTATAATTTGTATATATGTATGCATAAATGTTACTTTGACACCGAGGGCGCATAATTTCTCGTCTTGCATTTGATACAAATATATGATTAGATTTTCATCGTTGTCAAATAAAGAAATTCATGTAGCAACATATTACGTTATGAATTTGTAACAGAAATTGCGTACTTTATATTATTCTTATAACACAAGTAAAAGGAAAAAATTTACTACATGCTGACAGCATATGTCCTCTCCTCAAAACTCCAGAGCAGGAAAAATTAGAAAAATATTTATTTAAAATATTAATTTTAATTGTTAATAACTTTTTATATTGTTCAAAGTTTTTAAACATGGAGTGACGACTAAATACATATTTACATCAATTTTCCACGTTTAAGTAAATAAATCTGTTAAGCGTTTGTTCTGTTTGATACATGTATATTAGCAAATTGCGTCATATACATTAAATTTTTTCTTTAATAACTATGTAAAAATGTAATAAATAATACATTTTATCATAAAAAACAAAAGTTTATTTGCAACGATCAACGGTGGTGTATTATTTCAAATATAATATCTTGACCAAATATTTATTTCATTACTTTAAATTTTCAGATTCCTCCGAATTATGACATAATGAATTTTTTTATTGCCGAAACACAACGGGAATCTTTTCATTTTGATACTGCTTCGAATACAAATGAAACAAATTCACTTAGCTATCATTTAGATCATGTAAAACGTAAGTAAGGAAAATATATCTAAAAGCCTACAAATGGTTTAAGTAAATATAATTAAATAATGCTGAAGAATAATATGCAAATTTTTTAATTTTATGAAAAAAAATAAAAATTTGAACTACACACAATGTTACGAAACAGATTACAGTCTGCCTCGTTGCTAAGAAATTGAAGTACCCAGCGATATTAATTGTAAAATTACCTGCTTAAATTTATTTTGTTTGATTTTAATTCTGTTGCTTGTTTAATTGATTAGTTGTGTTTTGATTTTCTTTGAAAACATCTTGTCCATCCCTCGACGGACAAGCTCGAGCTTATATATGTACGTTTAATTGTGTAAGGATGTCAACAAACGAGAGACATTATCATATTTGGTTATTATATCGAGCTGTCAGCCCGTATTGGTTCCAATACAACGGTGTGAAACAAGTCGATATAATTTCAAATCTCTCGTGTAACCTCTTTGCCGATATTGACGACAGTCGCGCCAAAATCGTCAAACCGATAGAAAGACTGAAAGGTTGAATACCAACAAGTTGTTCTGGCACGTTAAAACTCAAAACGAATAAATTTAAAAACACTGTTCAGTGAAACAAAACGTTAGTTATCATATTTCGATGTCCCTGTGACAATTATCAGCAATCTTAACATACGAAATCTCATTTACGTTTTTAATACTTAAATTAAAGTACAATGTACTGACATACATAAATTTCAATATAAAAGAAATATATCTTAACTTTTAAAAAATATGTATTTCAAAGTACTTAACAAACACATTATAATTTTAATTGTTTCAGCATCCAATATATGGCGCATGTTATACCATTTGATAACTCCTGATATGTTTTGGACTGGTATCCGCACATATGTTAATAACAAACAGTAAGTAATATTTATTTATCTTTTTTGCTAGATAATTATCACATAAATTGGATATTGAAGAAGAATGATGTATTGGAAATTCCACTGTCCAAAAATATAAATATAAACTTCTTCAAACTTATCTTAAGAAATTATCTTAAATCTTCAAAATTGTAAACAACAGAACGTTGATTTTCAAAGAAAGGCATCAAAACTGATATATCTTGTTTTTGTAAATTATCTTTTAGCTAAAAACACAAAATAAACATTTATACACTAAATACTGCTTCCTATTAAATGATATTATTTACTACGCGTCACAATTAAGGGATAGAAAATTTTGGATCGATTTTTGGGTGTTTTCTGAGCGGCTGTATTTCCGCGAAAAATAGACGAAAAATATCTTTAAAAAAAAGCGTTTTGAAGCTTGGATCTCTTCTAGTTTTTGAATCTTCTCAGAAAACTCCCGTATCATTATTTTTAACTGTGTTCTATCCTCCATTGAACGGACAATCCAAAAATTAAAAAAATTTTCCCACATTGGGCAACGTGCATGGACCAGAAAAATTTTTTTTGTCAAAAACCGATTTCATGAAAGCTCATACAAATTTCAACAATTTGCTTTTTTAATGAATGCTGTGTAATTTTTTTTTTTTTGACCGAGTTATTGGCGGTTAAAGCAAAATTCGTACTTTCAACTTTAAACATTCGTAGCTCCGGATCAAATTTTGAAATAAGGATTTTTAGTACGTATCATTTTCGTACGTTATACGTAACTTTCGAGCTTTAGAACACTAGGAAAGAAAAATCCAGCGCTCTCGAGATTTTGCGTGGTTACTGGGCATACCTTTAATTAAAAAAAAACGTGGACACTCAGGAGTTTCAATCATTTTTCACGAAGTTGCGCCTAGGTAAATGAAAAAAGAGGAAAACGCGATTTTTAACACGTTTTTACAGTCGACATGTCGAAATAAAAAAAATATCGGATCAAAATTCTAAAAAAAGCGTCTTATAGGGGAGACTTTGAACTTTCCAAAAAGCCCATGGCAGATGTCGTACGAATTTATTGCGGAGCCACGAATGTTTAAAGTTAAAAGTACAAATTTTGCTTTAACCGCCAATAACTCGTTAAAAAACAATCGCACATCATTCACTAAAAAAACAAATTGTTGAGAATTGTATGAGCTTTAACGTTATGAAATCGGTTCTTGACAAAAAAATTTTTCTGAACCATGCACGTTGCTCAATTTAGGGAAATTTTTTTTATTTCTGGATTGTCCGTTCAATGGAGGATAACTCAGTTAAAATTGATGATACGGAAGTTTTCTGCGAAGATTCAGAAACTAGAAGATCCAAGCTTCAAAACGCTTTTTTTAAAGATTTTTTTCGTCTATTTTTCGCGGAAATACAGCCGCTCAGAAAATACCCAAAAATCGACCGAAAATTTTCTATCCCCTAATTTTGACGCGTAGTGTACTTTTAACATTATTTATTGTTTCCAACTTTTAAAAAATTAACGTTTCTCGAAACCACACGAAAGGTGAGTCTGAAAAAATTGAGTTCTAAACTAACAAATCTACTGAAAATTATAAAACTTATTAGAAATATAAAAATGTACTGCTGTAAATTGTTTAATAATGTATTAAGTTGTTTAATATTACAAATCGATTCCGAATTTTTTTTATTACAATACATAAGAAATACGTAACGTCCTTAATACATTAATAATATAATAATGCCATTTACTTTTTGTGTGCAAGGCATCTATACAAAATTAGATAGATATAACTCAATTTTTTGTTTTTAAAGCGGAATTTATGTATGTATGTCAATTTATATACATTTACATATCAATAAATCGCCCACTGTAGAATATGTCGGTTTTCGAAACATCTTAATAAAATCCTTCAAATCGAACCGTGAGAAAAGCAATAGAAACAAAAGCAAATTAAAAAAACTTTTATTAAAAAGCTACACAAAGTATGTAAAATAACTTGTTATAATATAAAAGTATAATTGTTATTTAGATTAAATAATTATCAAAAAAATTTATAGAAACAGAGATTTCAAACTTAAAGAATTTGATATAAGCTGATGTAATATATAAATAAGCAAGGAATATGTACAAACTATGGGTTTTGAATGAATTAATTAATTGAACAAATTACGTTTATATTATTTAAATTAGCTTTGATAAAACGTAACATTTCAATTCTGAGAAATCTGTTATTTTTGGAGGCCTATATCAATTTCGATGCCCCCACTATTCCCTCTTTTGCTCTATCAGTCTATCGATCTATCTATCTTCTAAAATCAAAATACTAATTTTATTTATGTAAACCAAAATTGATTTTTGAAGTTCGGTCGAATTAACTTTGACAGTCCTTTAGAAACTAACATTTAACATATACATATACAGATAGAAAAACTTTTATTCTTTATATTAAAATCAAAATTTATTAATATAATTATAAGTTCAGATTGTATAAAATATAACTGAAAATGTAAAAAATAAGATATTTCGATGGGTAATCATTCTTATCTACAATTTTAAAAACAAATTTAATTTATTCCAAATATCAGACTAGATAAAGAAACTTTTCAAATCCGAAAAGATATGTCCTACATACTATCCTTCACGTATAATTACACAAATATATTATTACTCTAATTATACAGACATATAAATTAACACTTTCGCGACCGTTATATATTCGCTTGTGCACAACGCTTGAAGAGCCGCTCTATTATATTGAACTGATGTAATATTCGACATTTCATATTACACGACTTAATACCATGATGCAAAAAACAGTAAACGTAAAATTACGTGACCGGCACCTGACTTATACCAAAGCATGAACGTAAAAATATGTAAGCGACCGCGAAAGTGTTCATATTTTAATATACTAAATAATAATTTTGAGTATATAAATAAAAAATTTTTGCTAAAAATTTGCACAATGATGTTTTTATAAAAATTTTCCATTTTATAGATATAATCAAACAAATGATTTATGGAACATAGTGCAAACTATTATACCAAATAACTCAACCGCATTTATTGTAAAAAGACTTATATCTGTTTGGATAGCGGAAAAATATCCTGTACTGTACGTAACACGAAATTATTTGTCTAATAATACAATATTCCGATATCTCACTCTCGATTTTGACGAGGATGCAGAACATCTTTCAGCATTCGTGACGTATACGACAAAATCAGAAATAAACTTTCACGATATTTTTGCCAATAAATCCTTTTGGCTATCACCACAAAAGCCGAAAGGATTAAAGCAAAAGTTTGATAAGAATGATTGGATTATAGTCAATTTACAACAAACAGGTAAATATAAATCATTAAATTTATTATATTTTAAATTAAAAATATAATATTGGCTCAAATTATTCAAATAAATTATTAACAACAAGCTACAGAGCCCAAGCTGGATTTTCGTGCTTAATTTATTAATATATTATAACAAAAGTTTAGGTCAATCTAGACGTTTCGACCATCTGGTTGTGGTCATCTTCAGTAGTTAGTTATTATAAAATTCGGAACATATTAATAAACAATCGTTACTTATAAAACTAATTCGGATATTACAATCTTCTTATATTCGTTACATTTAAAAATTGTTTAGAAGGACAACACATCTTGAAAGTCATGCCTCTTCTAATAACACCAATCTTAAGATCATCAGGAAGGAAATCATGTTTTACATTAAACATACACGATGTCCTTTTTAAGATTTGAATTGTGGTTGATTGCAATTATTCTCAATGCATAGCAGTACCGTCATGTTGTGTTTTCGTGTAAACTTTCTTATTTTAAAAAACTAAGAACCAAAACTATTCGGTGTAACGAGTCAGTTTGCTAAAAATGATATTGGAGGTCCGTGTCGTTTGAGTGGACATGGCAAACCACAATTCAAATCTTAAAAAGGACATCGTGTATGTTTAATGTAAAACATGATTTCCTTCCTGATGATCTTAAGATTGGTGTTATTAGAAGAGGCATGACTTTCAAGATGTGTTGTCCTTCTAAACAATTTTTAAATGTAACGAATATAAGAAGATTGTAATATCCGAATTAGTTTTATAAGTAACGATTGTTTATTAATATGTTCCGAATTTTATAATAACTAACTACTGAAGATGACCACAACCAGATGGTCGAAACGTCTAGATTGACCTAAACTTTTGTTATAATATATTAATAAATTAAGCACGAAAATCCAGCTTGGGCTCTGTAGCTTGTTGTTAATAATTTATTATATTTTATCTTCGTATCTTTTTTGCTTTTTTAATTTTACACCCTGATGCTTCTGACACACGCACTCGCATACTGGCAAGAGTACGTGTCATTCATGCTTGCAACAAACATTCTCACACGATAATCATTTCTACTCTTTTTCAAACCAATTGTAAAATATTTTATTAAAAAATAAATAATTTGAGAAAATGTTTCTCACAAAAAACAATAAAAATTATTTCAAAACTATTTTTTTATCAATTCTATCAAGAAACATTAATGATGAAAACTTTCTTTTTATAACAGGGTATTATCGTGTTAATTATAATACTGAAAATTGGCTTAATCTTGCGCAATACATGAATTCTGTGAAATATGTCGACATTCATGTTCTCAATCGAGCTCAAATCATAGATGATGCGTTTTACTTCCTTACACGTAGACAACTTGATTACATTACGTTTTGGGAAATATCTGCATTTTTATCACAAGAAATAAATTATGTAGCATGGTATCCTATGTTTAAAGCTTTTGAATATATAAGTGTTATAGTTTCAATTAAAAATACTGATCCCCTAAAGGTAGGTAACAGGAAGCTTCTATGAGAAACATGGCATCAAAACATTATGTACACAGAGTGATACAAAACAATGTCCATAAAATGTCATATTGAGCGATTTTTAAGATAATTATTCCTTTAGCAAATGTTTGTTTATAAGTTAGTTTTCGAGATATATATAATTGAAAATAGGTATCTACTCGTACACAGCGGGCAGGCAGGGATTGTGTAACTCATCAAAAGAGTAACGTAATACCTTGCAGTCATAATGTGTGTGAGTGTAAGTAACGAACTATCAACTTTTCAATTAAAACTCAAAAACTAAGTTTTGGACAAAATTTCGCAACAAGAAAAATCGTGTCAGAAATCGCTTAAGAATATGATATTACAAGACCAACAGGTTGTTTTAAATTATTTTGTATAAAAAACAAGTTATAATATATGTGTGCATATATAAATATACATACATATCTTTTATAAATAGCAGTAGATTAAAATTTATATTACTTACCAATTTTTAGGAAAAGATGGAAAAAATATTGAGTGGAGTTCTGTATCAAATAGGATACGTGTCAAAACCATATGAAAACAAGTTCGTAAAATGTTTAAGAGAGGAAGCCGTAAAATGGGCATGTATTATTGGTAACAAAAAATGTAGAGAAGTAGCCAATGAGCAAATGACAAGAGATCTACATTCTGAAAGTGCGACGTAAGAATAAGTGATTTACAATCATTTCTGTTGCATTACGTAATCACATAAACAATTTCTGTTGCATTACGTATACTTATATTCTATACATGAAATACTGTACTAGATAAATTATTTTATTATAAAATGAGGTAAATTTTTGCAAGAAATACTTTTTTCTGGTAACGCAGCTCTGTAACGCAATCGGAATGGAAAGGATGGATGTATTGTAATGGTTTGGTGTCAGCGAACAAGTCCATTTGGTACGCTGTATGGTACAAATGGACAGGAACACTTGATGATACAAAAATTTTAGAATATTTAACTTGCAGTGAAGATCCTTTAGTTGTTTCTAATTATATACAGGTGATTTCGGATGATAATGATTTATTACAACGCAACAATACACGTGCTCATATATTTCTTCTTACCGTTGCGAGACATGCAAGCAACGATACAGTTTGCAATTTTATATTGCAAAATCTCAATAAAAATATACTTATGTTCACCTCCAACACGTAATAATAATTTTTTTATATATATATATATATATCTCTATATTTATTTATATGTATATATATTTCTAATATTTATAATTTTTATCTACCCGCGTCTTTTTTATTCTTATTGCCGGTTTAAATAATAATATTTATCACCTTACTTTTTCGCAGACAATCCGACATAATTGCAACAATAATTGTCATTATTACGCACCAACATGCTGTAAAGCAATTGGTTAAGGTATATTTTTCTGACTTAAATAACACTCATTTCTTTATTACTTAATATTGAGCTTATTTTTATGATTTTTTTGTACATGACATATCCGATCCGATTACTTTTAACGCAGTAATTAATGCACTCATAAACTGTACTGCGCAAAAATTTTACGTTTATTGATATTGTCAAAATAATTTGTCCTAGGTGCTTGAATTTGCGAAAGTTAATTTGAGAGAAGAGCGATTAGTTGATGCTGTTCAAAAAAAAATTAAAAATCGAAGAGTCGAGTACGTAAGAAAAGTCGGAAACTTAGGACTCATCGGTGTGCGTCGGTTTAAATAATATTTATTTAATTTAATTATTCCTTCTTACACTGCAAATTTTTGTTGGACCAGATATTTGTCTTTTTTGATTTTCAATAAAGAAGTTATAGAAAGTTGCTTTACAACTAGAAGTGCCTTATAGTCGATGATGAGAACAGAATTAGCTCCGAAATACAAAATATATCTGGGCAAGTGTAATGTAACTTGCAAGAAAATAATTTTTGTCAAAAATAAAATAATATAAAATAAAATATTTTCAATGTTTGTATGCTTACGTCAAAAAATTTTAAATATCAGAAGTAATGGGAGAGGTAATATATTTATATTTACGTTGAATTGTTTATATGGACGGTTTAAAAGCAAATCTGTCATACATGAATTAAAAGTTGATTCTATCATAATGATATCATATTACAAGCGTTGTTTTTATTATCATAAAATCAATATAATTATTGATATCACAATTTAAGCAATTGTTAAAAACAGAAAAAATGATCAATTTTAAAATAAAACATTTATTTACTCTATACGTATCGATATATTTAAAAATATTTTTACTATATAATTTAATAAATTATTCACATCAAGCGTAAATTAATATCTGAATTCCTAAATTGGAACGTTATGTTAAGCGATATATCTCGAGAAATATTCACCACTTCCTACTATTCTTTCAGCTACCATAAATCACATAAAATTTTGAAATTGATTCAATTAATTAGACATTTTGATCAAAGATTTGATCATCTTTAGTACAATGTTTAAATACATGCAGAGATGCCATATGATCAAAGCTAAATGTACAAAAAATTATGTAATTAAGGTCAAAAAATAAAATTGAACTGGAAGTAAAAAACGCTACATGATATAAAAAATTTAGACTAAAAGAGTTTAAATAAGAAATAAAATGTATACCTAAAAACTTGCCAAAATCATAGTTCGAGAATTATAAAATGCATTGTCATATGCTGTCAAAGGAGGATATTAAATATAGGTCGATTTTGGTCGAATGGTGTGAAACCAAAACTACACATGGTTTCTTATAGATTTCATACCGTAGAATCACGTGGTAAAGTTTATTTTTTTCTAAACAGCGGGGAAAGTACGGAAAAATTGAAAAAAGACCATGAAAAATGGAATTTCCCGAGCTGGTTGAAGCTTGGAACATTCCTGCAGCAATTTAAAAAAAATGATTTGTCGCTCTTGTCCTTTTGCAGGGAGGAAGTTCTGAGGCTCTCACATGACATACAAAAAAGATCGATCCAATACATGCGTCGGAAGACACCCTTATACCCGAAAAACCACCCCAAAATCACTTAAACGATTCTCGCCAAGCTAAGGGTATGTTCCGACGCATATATCGAATCGGTCTTTTTTGCATGTTGTGTGAGGGCCTCGAAACTTTCTCAGTGCAGAAGGAAAAAAACGACAAATTATTTTTTGCTAGGCGAGAATTTTTTAGGCACTCTGGGGTGGTTTTTTGAGTATAATAGTGTCTTCCGACACATGTATCGAATTGGTCTTGTTTGTATGTTATGTGAGGGCCTCAAAATTTCCTCTATGCAAAAGGAGAAGAGCGACAAATCATTTCTAGCTTGGCGAGAATCGTTTAAGTGATTTTGAGGGTGGTTTTTCGGGTATAAAGGTGTCTTCCGACGCATGTGTCGGATCGGTCTTTTTTGTATGTCATGTGAGGGCCTCAGAACTTCCTCCCTGCAAAAGGACAAGAGCGACAAATCATTTTTTTAAAATCGCTGCAGAAATGTTCCAAGCTTCAACCAACTCGGAAAATTCCATTTTTCATGGTCTTTTTTCAATTTTTCCGTACTTTCCCCGGTGTCTAGAGAAAAACAAACTTTACCACGTAATTCTACGGTATGAAATCTATAAGAAACCATGTGTAGTTTTGGTTCCACACCATGGGCCAAAATGGACCTATATTTAACATCCTCCTTTATCGTCTGCCGGAAAAAGAGTCACTGTGACAGACAAATGTAAAAATTGATCATACAAAAAGCACAAGAAGGAAGAATTAACAAATAGAGTGGTGAGAAAAATTATAAGGGTAGGAAATATCCAAATAGTGTAATAAATACAAGATTGGATGATAAGATTTTAAAAAAGGAAATAACAATTTTAGGACCGCAAGATAAAATTCGAAAAGTAGTTTAGTATGGATATTTACATATATCGATTTTATTCTTGTGAAATATAATATAAACCGATCGATCAATAGAAACATATAATATAATTTACATACCTGTGTAACTGAAATCAAGGAATCGGCAATAAAAAAATCGGGAGAACGTACAGAGAATTTTCAATACATGTTACATAATAACGACAATAGCACAAAATGCATTTTTACGTATTCCTGATGTATCGGTTTCTTTTTATTTAGTCTTCTAAATAATACTGCTATGTTAGTAATAAAAAGTAATTACGATATTACGATATATTTTTAGTAAAATGGTAGAATTGTATACAACTTTTCAAAATTAAACATTTCAAGATAATATCTTAGACTCAAATGTAATAGTCATTTTAATATGTAATAGAAATTTTTAACAGATATGATAGCAATTATTACAAATTTATAATTAGAAATTTGATATCTTTAAGATATCTTAGACTCAAATGTAATAGTCATTTTAATATGTAATAAAAATTTTTAACAGATATGATAGCAATTATTACAAATTTATAATTAGGAAATTTGTTTTTTGCATTTTTAATTTCTTTTCTTATAAGTAATTTTATTATATAAGCTTTCACAAAACGTAAAAACTATTAATGTAGAGCATTAATATTATTTAAATTTAAACTCAATTACTTATTTTCAGTTTAGTAAATCTCTCATATTTCACTGCTGTAATTGCACAAATTTGTACCATTACATTTAAAATCTTAAATGTCTGACTGCATAACAGCTTAATACAATTTTACACGTAAAATTAATATTTTCTATATATTTATAAGTATTTTATTTTAACAATTTTGTTTGTCAGTAACTAAAAACTATACAATTTCGGTTTCTATACACAAATTTAACTGACTATGTATTTTAATTTCTGTGCTTTTCTAGCGTTTAGTAAAGTGTTTTCCCGTTGGGTGACCTCTTAGCAACTGTTTGCGTGACATAACATATATATTATATCAGTTACGAATATGCTTCTTAGTATTCAGAGTCTTCTCGGAGCTAACTGAATCGCAGTTTGATTTATATAGCTTCGGCATTCACGATTTGTGTGTAAGGTGATGTTAACTGTATTATTATTACAAAATTGTAAATTTTCACGTTGCATTGCATTTAAATTGACGATTTTAATATATGTAGGTAAGTGACCGTATATAATATTCTATTTCTATTTTAAAATATAGAAAAATTTAAAAGCAAATAAAGCACGATAAATACAACTTTATTTTCTCAAATCTTTTTCTGAATAAGAAACTGTGTCTCTAATTTCTTTTTACTTTTACATTTTTTATTTGGTACAACAGAGATGAGCAATCTTTGTTCTGCAGTGTGCCAAAATTAAAAACCTAATATTCCATACGGGCCGCAACGAACGCAATATTAAATACTTCAATATATTGTGTAATAAAAAAAAATTTAATTTATAGGGTGGAATTTGTTAATTTCGACAGTGAAACTTTTCTTTTCATTTGATTTACTTTTTATTAGTTATATTTTTAATATATGTATACAGAGGTATAGGTACATATATAAATTTTTTTTATCGGGAAAAATTAAATATGTAGTTGGTGTTTAATTAATGAAATATTTGACTCTATTTTTCATCAACAAGCTTTTCAATATTAAGAGGTATGTTTGCTAAAATTTTTAAATTTACCAAAATAAAGTGCAACGTTTTGGCTGGCTGCAAATAAGTAATTGGAGGGCCGCATGCTGACCGCGAGCCGCGCGTTGTTCATCACTGTTGTACAGTATGAGTCTCTTCATGTGTAATGATTAATCACCATTTCTGCAAAGTGACAATTAACCTTGTGTGTGTGCGCGCGTGCATCTGAGAGAATAGATATCATAACTGGTTAGAAAGATAATAATTTGATATTTTAATGTTTCTCGGCTTAGTGACACTTTCAGTTATAATTTCGTTTTTGTTATATTTTTGTATTCTAACAGGCATTTTTAAATATTTATTATTTTTTATAACACTCCGTGAAACTACTCATGTATATACATAGTTATGTATATACATACAATATTATTATACTATCTTTCTAAACATTCATCAGACAAATTTTATGAATTTTACTTTTCCATGTTTTTTTTACTTTATTTTGCACTGAAAGAAAAGAACAATAGCAGTAACCATAATCAATGATGCTTTTTGGCGTCAAATATTTTTCTAAATGTTCTATAATAATTTTACAGGTTGGTCCATTGTAATCAATCTATTAAAATATCTTAAAATCTATAAGTTTAAGACAAAAATGTTTTTAATCAAAGTTGCTCAGTTACTAAAGGGAAAGAAGGTGGTAACCTTGGTTGACTTTAAGAAAATGTCCTTAAGATCAGGAGGAGGACACAGTTTGGAAACGTGCATTCGTCTCTTAACTTTTATTTGTGTGTTAGAGCTGGTAAACAATCAATCCGTAGACAATAATGTTATGTGCAATATAGTTTGTCCGAAATTGTGACATGTGTGCAAACGTGCGTTCAGTTCCTAACTTTTGTAGGCAATCGTACTGTAGGTAATAATTTTTGGTTTGCAAACAAAATGTGAACAAACGAGATGTCGGCAATCGATACTATTGGCAAAAAATTTGTATCCAAACGGGACCCTCAAGGTCAGGTCAAGATCCCATAAAATTGTTTGAATTGAAATAAAGACTTGAGATATTCTAGTTGATTAAAATGGACCACCTTGTGTAATTGGCTATATATTTTACAATATTATACGTATACAAATATTATTGCTAACATTATACTAACGATTTTTATAAAAATGAGTATCGTAACTATAATTGTAGTACCATGTAATTATAGTCCAAAACATGATATACTTTTCTTTTAGTGTATGACGGTTTTTTTCTATATCTTTTCAGTCTAAATTCTAATCGTTATTATGTGCTTTTCTGTTATATTTAAATTAAAAATTATGTGTTGCAAATGTATATGTTTTACTGCCAACAAATACTTTTTTCAGACAATTTTTTTGTACATAAAGAAAAATGAATATAATATTCCGAAAGCTTTTAACAAATGGCGAAATAATGTTAATCGCTACAATAGCAATTTGCACTGCTATCAATACCGAAAATGACACTACAGGTCGTTACCATTTACCAGATTACATAATACCATTGCATTATAATGTCAATATAAAATTTGACTACAAAATAAATTATGTTATTGGTAAATGTAGCATACTTATACATATTACTCGTGAAACAAAAAATATATCTATGCATCTAGTGACTTTTGCTGTAATAAAAATTGTTTTGTATGACACCCATCATAGTAAAAAAGTTTACGTTCCAAAATATTTATTTAATAATGAATTAAATATGTTTATGATCCATTTTACCAAGGACCCAAAATTTCCAAAATATTTACCGGCTGGTATATACACTCTAATACTGACATATATGCGTGACATAAAAAATAACGAAAAACACTTTTATAAATCTTTATACTCAAATAGAAAACTGGACAACAAACTGTAAGTTAAAAAAAATACTTTAATAAAAATTATATTATAAAGCTTATTTTCGTTAATATTCTTTGCAAAATATATTTATTAAGTACATTCATAAACCAGATGACATTCCGAAAATTGCGTATTACTTAAAATAGTCATAATAGCACTCAAATGAATGTATCACTGCACTTCAAATTTGTCGATTTTATGATGTAGAAATATCTGTCAAATTGGTACATTCTGTACAATGTTGAACTATGATTCAATTTTTCTAAAACCCAATATTTTTTAGTCTATCCTTAGTTGATCCTTAAGAATAATTATATTCAAAATTTTATAAATACTATATTGTTAAAATATGACAGGTTAAATGCGACAGGTGTTGATGTAAAGACTGCTCGACAACTATTTCCATGCTGGGACAAGAGAACATTCAATGCGACCTATAAAATTTCCATCAAGCATCATAAAAATTACACAGCTTTATCAAATATGCCTATACAAACAACAGAAAATGACAAACATGACATGATGTGGACACATTTTGAGAAATCACCTTCTATGTCGATTCAACATTTAAAAGTTGTGATAATCACATCCACTAATATTTCTACTTCGGTTGAAAATGTCACATTTTGGAGTACAAGAAATGTAACAAACCATTTAAAATTTGCAATATGTATTGCACAACAAGTCCTGCACTTTTTGAAACATGAAAATAATATAGAAAAAATAACAAAAATAGATTATATTGTACTTTGGGATACTCAAAAGGATATCACTGAGCCATGGACACTAATTTTACAAAGGTAATATTCAAAACTAAAATGAATTAATCAAAAATTATTATTAAATAAAAGATATAAAACCATCAAATAATAAAATTTTAAAACTGGAAAATATTCATATTTTTATATCAATATATATAAATTAGGAAATAGTCAAAATCTATACAATTTTATTTGCGTCACATTAAGCAGATATCATTACCTTTAGTTCAGATTAGAAATTGAAATAATCATTCTTTACGTGAAATCAGACTTTAGTGTAGCTTTAGATTTAGAAACATGAAAAATAACTGTGTGTGTTTTAAGTTGTACGAATAAAATGACTGCTATAAAATCTCTTATTATATCAGTTATTTTGTCGAAACTCATCTGAGTTTTTGTGTTCCAAATTCTAATGTTCTTTTTCATCCATGAAATTACTTATACAAAATGTACAAAATATCTTTTTTCCAGTTTTTGAAATAAAGTCTGTATGTAACTGTTAAGAAAACAGTTATTATTACGTCGTTTTAATGGCAAAATAAGTTACATTATTAAATCTTGAATACCAACTATCTCAAAATTGTCAAAAGTTACTTTATTTCTATTTGTTATGAGATTAAGTACAAAAAATCTTAAATACATTTTTGCAAACAATTTAAAAAAACTTCTTAATGGCTTTGTAATAATTTGATACATCTACAATATAAAGACTTAATAAATTGTTTAATTACAGCAATCATTGTCCATGAATTTTTCATATTTAAAATCATTTTTCAGAGAAGCTGATATTCATGTCGAAGACTTAGATTCCGTTGGGTATAAATTGAAAGTGGCACGTCTTATAACAAATCATATAGTATCTCTTTGGTATAATGATGTGTTGCTATGGTCGAAAACAGGTTTCGCTACATTGCTTGCAACGTACATCTTATATCAGGTATATCTTATATCACGTTGTTTTAAATTCTTATAACTGATATACATTTGGTAATCATTTAGATTTACATAAACAGTTACAATCGTCTTGACTTTGATATACGTTACCAACGCCAATTGTTCTGACATTGAGTAAAAAGAAAAAAGTTTTCGTCACTCGTTATTTATTTATTTATTATTTTATTTATTAAAAAGTTATTAACATAAAAAGTTTACGGAATGAGACGTAATTTTATGACACCAACTATATCAATATAATAAACTCTTACTGTTAGCAGATTTATTTATTTAAACATAATAAATTAAACGCGTGGCGGAAAAGGAGCTTTGCCTTTCTCTTTCTGCACCCTCAAGAAAGTCTTATCCCCTATACAATCTCTATATTTTTCTGAGAAGAATTGAGCTCGGAGCCTCTTTCCCTCTTATATCTTCGCACTTGTTTGTAATAATTATTCCCGCATCCTGTAAAACAAGTGACGATGATTTATAATTTGTATATATGTATGCATAGATGTTACTTTTTGAGACCGAGGGCACATAATTTTTTATGTTGCATTTGATACAAATATATGATTAGATTTTCATTATTGTCAAATAAAGAAATTCATGTAGCAACATATGACGTTATGAATTTGTAACAGAAACTGCGTACTTTATATTATTCTTATAACACAAGTAAAAAAAAAAAGATTTCCTACATGATGACAACATATAACCTTTTCTCAATACTCCAGAGCAGGAAAAATTATAGGAATATTTATTTTAAATACTAATTTTAATTGTTAATAACTTTTTATATTGTTCAAAGCTTTTAATCATAAAGTGACGACTAAATACATACATCAATTTTCCAATAAGTAAATAAATCTGTTAAGCGTTTGTTCTGTTTGACATACATGAATATTAACAAATTGCGTTGTATTCATTAAATTTCTTTCTTTAATAACTATGTAATAAATAATACATTTCATGATAAAAATCAAAAGTTTATTTGCAACAATCAACGGTGATGTATTGTTTCAAATACAATATTTTGACTAAATATTTATTTCATTACTTTAAACTTTTCAGATTCCTACGAATTATGACATAATAAATTTATTTATCACCGAAACACAACGGGAATCTTTTCTCTTTGATACTGCTTCGGATGCAATCAAAACGAATTCACTTAGCTATCATCTAAATCATGTGAAACGTAAGTTAGCAAAATATATCTAAAAGTCTAGAAATGGTTAAAGTAAATATAATTAAATAATACTGTTGAATAATATGCAAATTTTTAAATTTTATAAAAGAAAATAAAAATTTGAACTACACACAATGTTACGAAATAGATTACAGTCTGCCTCGTTGCTAAGAAATTGAAGTACCCAGCTATATTAATTGTAAAATTACCTGCATAAATTTATTTTGTTTGATTTTAATTATGTTGCTTGTTTAATTGATTGGTTGTGTTTTGGTTTTCTTTGAGAATATCTTGTCCATCCCTCGACGGATAAACTCGAGCATATATATGTACGTTTAATTGTGTAAGGATGTCAACAAACGGGAGACATTACCATATTTGGTTATTATATCGAGCTGTCAGCCCGTATTGGTTCCAATACAACAATGTGAAACAAGTCTGTGTAATTTCGAATCTTTCGTGCAATCTCTTTGCCGATACTGACGACAGTCGCGCCAAAATTGTCAAATCGATAGAAAAGCCGAAAGGTTGAATACCAATAAATTGTTCTGGCACGTTGAACTCAAAACGAATAAATTTGAAAACACTGTTCAGTTAAACAAAACGCACGTTATCATATATCGATGTCCCTCTGACAGTTACCAGCAATCTTAACATACAAAATCTCATTTATGTCTTTAACACACAAATTAAAGTACAATGTACTGACATTCATAAATTTCATTATAAAAAAAATATATCTTAACTTTTAAAAAATATGTATTTCAAAGTACTTAATAAGCACATTTTAATTTTAATTGTTTCAGCATCCAATATATGGCGCATGTTACACCGTTTGATAACTCCTGATATGTTTTGGACTGGAATCCGCACATATGTTAATAACAAACAGTAAGTAATATTTATTTATCTCTTTTGCTAGATAATTATAACGTAAATTGGATATTGGAGAAAGGAGACGTATTTAAAATTCTACTATCCAAAAGTATAAATATAAAAGCATTAAGAACTGTCGCAGGATGTTAGTTACTTTCTTCCCAATAATTCCTATCGGTACATTATGATTTTCAATATGTGAGAACAATGTACTTAAGTTTTCGTACACTTTAAGTATCTCGATCTGAGATCGGTGTACAATTTAACTGTCTCATGTAGATTAATTAATTAAATTCTTTAAGCAAAATTAAAAATTTCGTACTAACATCCTGCAACGGCTCTTAATGCTCTTCTATTATATTATTTGATAGTTATCATATGAGCCTTTCCATTAGAAATGTTATTAACTCCTTTAATTATAAACTCCTTTTCATTATAAGTGTTATTAACTTCTTTAATTATAAACTCCTTTAAACCTATCTTAAGAAGTTATCTTAAATCTTTAAAACTGTAAACAACATAACGTTGATTTTCAAAAAAAGACATCAAAACTGATATATTTTGTTTTTGTAAATTATCTCTTAGCTAAAAACACAAAATAAAAATTTATACACTAGATACTGTTCTCTATTAAACGGTCTTATACTTTTAACATTATTGTTTCAAATTTTTAAGAAATTAACGTTTCTCGAAACACACGAAAAGAAAGCCCGAAAAAATTGAGTTCTAAAACTAACGAATCTACTGAAAATTATAGAACTAATTAGAAATATAAAAATGTACTGCTGTAAATTATTTAATAATGTATTAAGTTGTTTAATATTACAAATTGATTCCAAATTTTTTTTATTACAATACATAAGAAATATGTAACGTCCTTAATACATTAATAATATAATAATGCCATTTACTTTTTGTGTACAAAGCATTTATACAAAACTAGATAGATATAATTTAATTCTTTGTTTTTAAAATGGAATTTATGTATGTCAATTTATATACATTTACGTATCAATAAATCGCCCACTGTAGAGTATGACGGTTTTCGATACATCCTAATAAAATCCTCCAAATCGTACCGTGAGAAAAGCAATAAAAACGAAAGCAAAAGTAAAAAGACTTTTAGAAAGCTACACAAGCATGTAAAATAACTTGATATTATAAAAAAATATAATTGTTATTTAGATTAAAAAATTATGCAAAAATGTTATAGAAACAGAGATTTCGGACTTAAAGAATTTGATACAAGCTGATGTAGTATATAAATAAACAAGGAATATGTACAAACTATGGATTTTTAATAAATTAACTAATTGAACACATCACGTTTATATTATTTAAATTTGTTGTAATAAAACGTAACTTTTCAATTCTGAGAAATATGTTACTTTAGGAGGCCTATATCAATTTTGATGCCCCCACTATTCCCTCTTTCGCTCTATCAGTCTATCTATTTATTGATCTATCTATCTTCTAAAATCAAAATACTATTATTTTTATTTATGTAAACCGAAATTGATTTTTGAAGTTCTATCCAATTGACTTTCACAGTCCTTTGAAAACTAATATTTAACATATACATATACAGATAAAGAAACTTTTATTCTTTATATTATAGTCAAAATTTATTAATATAATTATAAGTTCAGGTTATATAAAATATAACTGAAAATGTAAAAAATAAGATATTTCGATAGGTAATAATTTTTATCTACAATTTTAAAAACAAGTTTAATTTATTGCAAAAGTCAGACTAGATAAAGAAACTTTTCAAATCCGAAAAGATATGTCCTATATATTATCCTTTACACAAATATATTACTAATTACTAATTAAACAAACATATAAATTAGCACTTTCGCGACCGTTATATATTCGCTTGTGCACAACGCTTGAAGAGACGCTCTATTATATTGAACCGATGCAAAATTCAATATTTTGTATTACACGACCTAATATTATGATGCAAAAAACATTAAACTTATAATTACGTGACTGGCTCCTGACTTGTATCGAATCATGAACGTAAAAATATGTGAGCGGCCGCGAAAGTGTTAATATTTTAATATACTAAATAGTAATTTGGAGTATCGCAAGCAAAACATTTTTTTTTTAATTTGCACAATGTACACTTTAATAAAAATTTTCCATTTTATAGATATAATCAAACAAATGATTTATGGAACATGATG
Organism: Linepithema humile; assembly: GCF_040581485.1. Taxonomy (NCBI): domain Eukaryota; kingdom Metazoa; phylum Arthropoda; class Insecta; order Hymenoptera; family Formicidae; genus Linepithema; species Linepithema humile. Next base: position 5,885,519 of record NC_090135.1, read on the forward strand.
CAAACTATTATACCAAATAACTCAACCGCATTTATTGTAAACAGACTTATATCTGTTTGGATAGCGGAAAAATATCCTGTACTGTACGTAACACGAAATTATTTGTCTAATAATACAATATTCCGATATCTCACTCTTGATTTTGACGAGGATACAGAACATCTTTCAGCATTCGTGACGTATACGACAAAATCAGAAATAAACTTTCACGATATTTTTGCCAATAAATCCTTTTGGCTATCACCACAAAAGCCGAAAGGATTAAAGCAAAAGTTTGATAAGAATGATTGGATTATAGTCAATTTACAACAAACAGGTAAATATAAATCATTAAATTTATTATATTTTATCTTCGTATCTTTTTTGCTTTTTTAATTTTACACCCTGATGCTTCTGACACACGCACTCGCATACTGGCAAGAGTACGTGTCATTCATGCTTGCAACAAACATTCTCACACGATAATTATTTCTACACTTTTTCAAACCAATTGTAAAATATTTTATTAAAAAATAAATAATTTGAGAAAATGTTTCTCACAAAAAACAATAAAAATTATTTAAAAACTATTTTTTTATCAATTCTATCAAGAAACATTAATGATGAAAACTTTCTTTTTATAACAGGGTATTATCGTGTTAATTATAATACTGAAAATTGGCTTAATCTTGCACAATACATGAATTCTGTGAAATATGTCGACATTCATGTTCTCAATCGAGCTCAAATCATAGATGATGCGTTTTACTTCCTTACACGTAGACAACTTGATTACATTACGTTTTGGGAAATATCTGCATTTTTATCACGAGAAATAAATTATGTAGCATGGTATCCTATGTTTAAAGCTTTTGAATATATGAGTGTTATAGTTTCAATTAAAAATACTGATCCCCTAAAGGTAGGTAACAGGAAGCTTCTATGAGAAACATGGCATCAAAACATTATGTACACAGAGTGATACAAAACAATGTCCATAAAATGTCATATTGAGCGATTTTTAAGATAATTATTCCTTTAGCAAATGTTTGTTCATAAGTTAGTTTTCGAGATATATATAATTGAAAATAGATATCTACTCGTACACAGCGAGCAGGCAGGGATTGTGTAACTCATCAAAAGAGTAATGTAATACCTTGCAGTCATAGTGTGTGTGAGTGTAAGTAGCGAACTATCAACTTTTCAATTATAACTCAAAAACTAAGTTTTGGACAAAATTTCGCAACAAGAAAAATCGTTTCGGAAATCGCTTAAGAATATGATATTACAAGACCAACAGGTTGTTTTAAATTATTTTGTATAAAAAGGAAGTTATAATATATGTGTACATATATAAATATACATACATATCTTTTATAAATAGCAGTAGGTTAAAATTTATATTACTTACCAATTTTTAGGAAAAGATGGAAAAAATATTGAGTGGAGTTCTGTATCAAATAGGATACGTGTCAAAACCATATGAAAACAAGTTCGTAAAATGTTTAAGAGAGGAAGCCGTAAAATGGGCATGTATTATTGGTAACAAAAAATGTAGAAAAGTAGCCAATGAGCAAATGACAAGAGATCTACATTCTGATGCGACGTAAGAATAAGTGATTTACAATCACAGTATTCACATAAACAATTTCTGTTGCATTATGTATACTTATATTCTATACATCAAATACTGTACTAGATAAATTATTTTATCATAAAATGAGGTAAATTTTTGCAAGAAATACTTTTTTCTGGTAACGCAGCTCTGTAACGCAATCGGAATGGAAAGGATGGATGTATTGTAATGGTTTGGTGTCAGCGAACAAGTCCATTTGGTACGCTGTATGGTACAAATGGACAGGAACACTTGATGATACAAAAATTTTAGAATATTTAACTTGCAGTGAAGATCCTTTAGTTGTTTCTAATTATATACAGGTGATTTCGGATGATAATGATTTATTACAACGCAACAATACACGTGCTCATATATTTCTTCTTACCGTTGCGAGACATGCAAGTAACGATACAGTTTGCAATTTTATATTGCAAAATCTCAATAAAAATATACTTATGTTCACCTCCAACACGTAATAATAATTTTTTTATATATATATCTCTATATTTATTTATATGTATATATATATATGTATATACAGGGTGTCTGGCAATAATCGCCCCACCGGTCATATACAGGTAGAGGAGGTCAAATCGAGTAGAAAAGTCCTTTACCATTTTTTAATTTTCATAATAAGTACTGAGTAATTAACGAAAAAAGATCGGCGAATCCGCGCGAGTAAAGCGCGCGCGGTGAGAAGGACGTCCCACTGCTACGCAATCACTAGGCGCGCGATGAAGCGTTGGGAGGAGCGCTCTACAAATGACAATGGCAACATACGAGCGGCGCGTAACGCTAGATCCTTGTGTCCTAGTGATCGCGTAGCAGTGGGACGTCCTTCTCACCGCGCGCGCTTTACTCGCGCGGATTCGCCGATCTTTTTTCGTTAATTACTCAGTACTTATTATGAAAATTAAAAAATGGTAAAGGACTTTTCTACTCGATTTGACCTCCTCTACCTGTATATGACCGGTGGGGCAATTATTGCCAGACACCCTGTATATATATATATATATATATATTTCTAATATTTATAATTTTTATTTACCCGCGTCTTTTTTATTCTTATTGCCGGTTTAAATAATAATATTTATCACCTTACTTTTTCGCAGACAATCCGACATAATTGCAACAATAATTGTTATTATTACGCACCAACATGCTGTAAAGCAATTGGCTAAGGTATATTTTTCTGACTTAAATAACACTCATTTCTTTATTATTTAATATTGAGTTTATTTTTATTTGATTTTTTTATACATGACATATCCGATCCGATTACCTTTAACGCAGCCATTAATGCACTCATAAACTGTACTGCACACAAATTTTAGATTTATTGATATTGTCAAAATAATTTGTCCTAGGTACTTGAATTTGCGAAAATTAATTTGAGAGAACAGCGATTAGTTGATGTTGTTCAAAAAAAAATTAAAAAACGAAGAGACGAGTACGCAAGAAAAGTCGGAAACTTAGGACTCATCGATTTGCGTCGGTTTAAATAATATTTATTTAATTTAATTATTCCTTCTTACACTGCAAATTTTTGTTGGACCAGATATTTGTCTTTCTTGATTTTCAATAAAGAAGTTACAGAAAATTGCTTTACAACTAGAAGTGCCTTATAGTCGACGATGAGAACAGAATTGGCTCCGAAATACAAAATATATCTGGGAAAGTGTAATGTAACTTGCAAGAAAATAATTTTTGTCAAAAATAAAATAATATAAAATAAAATATTTTCAATGTTTGTATGCTTACGTCAAAAAATTTTAAATATCAGAAGTAATGGGAGAGGTAATATTTATATTTACGTTGAATTGTTTATATGGACAGTTTAAAAGCAAAGCTGTCATACATGAATTAAAAGTTGATTCTATCATAATATCATATTACAAGCGTTGTTTTTATTATATTATATTGATATCACAATTTATTTAAGCAATTATTAAAAACAGAAAAAATGATCAATTTTAAAATAAAACATTTATTTACTTTATACGTATCGATATATTTAAAAATATTTTTACTTAATAATTTAATAAATTATTCACATCAAGCGTAAATTAATATCTGAATTCCTAAATTGGGACGTTATGTTAAGCGATATATCTCGAGAAATATTCACCACTTCCTACTATTCTTTCAGCTACCATAAATCACAAAAAATTTTGAAATTGATTCAATTAATTAGACATTTTGATCAAAGATTTGATCATTTTTAGTACAATGTTTAAATGCACGCAGAGATGTCATATGATCAAAGCTGAATGTACATAAAATTATGTAATTGAGGTCAAAAAATAAAATTGAACTGGAAGTAAAAAACGCTACATGATATAAAAAATTTAGACTAAAAGAGTTTAAATAAGAAATAAAATGTATACCTGAAAACTTGCCAAAATCATAGTTTGAGAATTATAAGATGCATTGTAATGTCATATGCTGTCAATGTTTATCGTCTGCCGGAAAAAGAGTCACTGTGACAGACAAATGTAAAAATTGATCATACAAAAAGCACAAGAAGAAAGAATTAACAAATAGAGTGGTGAGAAAAATTATAAGGGTAGGAAATATTCAAATAGTGTAATAAATACAATATTGGATGATAAGATTTTTAAAAAGAAAATAACAATTTTAGGACCGCAAGATAAAATTCGAAAAGTAGTTTAGTATGGATATTTACATATATCGATTTTATTCTTGTAAAATATAATATAAACCGATCGATCAATAGAAACATATAATATAATTTACATACCTATGTAACTGAAGTCAAGGAATCGGCAATAAAAAAATCGGGAGAACGTACAGAGAATTTTCAATACATGTTACATAATAACGACAATAGCACAAAATGCATTTTTACGTATTTTTGATGTATTGATTTCTTTTTATTTAGTTTTCTAAAACAGCGCTCGGAATTAGTTGCACATTTTGGGCCGATTTCCGAGACGACGCCTACTGTTTCCCCACTACCGCCCGGCCGCTGGCGGCCGAGCCGCCGATAGCTCTGGCTCAGGAGCTTTTTATATTAAAAATAGGCTGGATTGTTTAGGCATCTTTCATGAAATCGTAACATTTTCTTCACTACATAAATAATGTTTATTTTTATTAATACATAATATATATATATTTAATTATTAATGAAAATAAACATTATTTATGTAACAAAGAAAATATTACTATTTTCTGAGAGGTACCTCAACAATCCGCCTATTTCTTATATAAAACGCTCCTGCGCCAGAGCTATCGGCGGCTCGGCCGCCAACGGCCGGACGGTAGTGGGGGAACAGAAGGCGTCGTCTCGGAAATCGGCCCGAAATGTGCAACTAATTCCGAGCGCTGTTCTAAATAATACTGCTATGTTAGTAATAAAAAGTAATTACAATATTGCGATACATTTTTAGTAAAATGGTAGAATTGTTTACTACTTCTCAAAATTAAACATTTCAAGATAATATCTTAGACTCAAATGTAATAGTCATGTTAATATGTAATAGAAATTTTTAACAGATATGATAGCAATTATTACAAATTTATAATTAGGAAATTTGTTTTTTGCATTTTTAATTTATTTTCTTATAAATAATTTTATTATATAAGCTTTCACAAAACGTAAAAACTATTAATATAGAACATTAATATTATTTAAATTTAAACTCAATTACTTATTTTCAGTTTAGTAAATCTCTCATATTTCACTGCTGTAGATTGCACAAATTTGTACCATTACATTTAAAATCTTAAATGTTTGACTGCATAACAATTTAATACAATTTTACACGTAAAATTAATATTTTCTATATATTTATAAGTATTTTATTTTAACAATTTTGTTTGTCAGTAACTAAAAACTGTACAATTTCGGTTTCTAGACGCAAATTTAACTGACTATGTATTTTAATTTCTGTGCTCTTCTAGCGTTTAGTAAAGTGTTTTCCCGTTGGGTGACCTCTTAGCAACTGTTTGCGTGACATAACATATATATTATATCAGTTACGAATATGCTTCTTAGTATTCAGAGTCTTCTCGGAGCTAACTGAATCGCAGTTTGATTTATATAGCTTCGGCATTCACGATTTGTGTGTAAGGTGATGTTAACTGTATTATTATTACAAAATTGTAAATTTTCACGTTGCATTGCATTTAAATTGACGATTTTAATATATGTAGGTAAGTGACCGTACATAATATTCTATTTCTATTTTAAAATATAGAAAAATGTAACAGCAAATAAAGCACGATAAATACAACTTTATTTTCTCAAATCTTTTTCTAAATAAGTAACTGTGTCTCTAATTTCTTTTTACTTTTACATTTTTTATTTTCTACAGTATGAGTCTCTTCATGTGAAATGATTAATCACCATTTCTGCGAAGTGACAATTAATCTTGTGTGTGTGCGCGCACAGCTTGCTTGCGTGTATTTGACAAAATAAATATCATAACTTATTAGAAACATAACAATTTATTATAATTTATTATTTTAATGTTTCTCGGCTTACTAACACTTTCAGTTATAATTTCGTGTTTGTTTTATCTTTGTATTCTAACATTTTTATATATTTAATATGTCTTTGATAACAGCTATAAAATTACTCATATACAATATTACTATCTTTCTAAACACTATCAGACATATTTTATCAATTATACTTTTTTCATGTTTTATTTTACTTAACTTACACTGAAAGAAAGGAACAATAGCAGTAGCCATAATCAATGTTGTTTCTTGGTGTCAAATATTTTTCTAAATGTTCTATAACAGTACTCGGAATTAGTTGAACATTTCAGCCGATTTCCGCGGTATACACCTCTTTTCCTCTCCTTTCCGCGCGCGCCGCAGCCGCTTGGGTCAGCGCCGCCGAGCGTTAGGAGCGACATTATCTGATTATGAGTGGGTTCTTTTCCCAATTTATTAAAATTAAAAAAAATTTATTAAAATTTATTAAAAATAAATTTTTTATTTTTTAATTTATTAAGTGGAAATATTTCAATAGATTTCTACGTCACCCATGAGGTACTAATGCTGTCGCGTTTTTTTTTAAGTGGTTTCCCCCGTAGGCCTATTCCACTAAAGATAAAAATAACAAATTCTTAATTTAAAAAAAAATATATAAAAGAGATTTTCTTAATTAGATTTTCTTGGCCTTTTATGAGAATGAACAATTGATGCAATAATATAGGTAGAAACCACTTTTAAAAAAACGCGTCAGCATTAGTACCTCATGGGTGACGTAGAAATCTATTGAAATATTTCCACTTAATAAATTTAAAAATAAAAATTTATTTTTATTAAATTTTAATACATTTTTTTAAATTTTAATAAATTGGAAGAAGAACCTACTTACAGAACCTCATCAGATAGTGCCGCTCCTAACGCTCGGCGGCGCTGGCCCTTGCGGCTGCGGCGCGCGCGGTAAGAAGAGGAAAGGAGGCGTATACCGCGGAAATCGGCTAAAATGTTCAACTAATTCCGAGCATTGTTCTATAATAACTATACAGGGTGTCCCGCAAGACTTGTCCCACCGGGAACAGGGAGGTAGATGGGATCCAAATAAATATAAAAGTCCTTTACCGTTTTACGATATTTGCAATAATAAACGAGATATTAATTTTTACATTTGGACTAATGAGAACGCGTCGAGAGAAGCGCTCTAGCCGCTCGAGATCTAGCCCGGCCTAGTCTATCAAACATTGCCTGCCGGCGGCGCGTTGGAGAGGCAAGAAGGGAAACGCGCCGTGGCTCGGCGCCCGGCTCACGTCTCGTCGCACCGCGCCGAGCCGGGCTAGATCTCGAGCGGCTGGAGCGCTTCTCTCGACGCGCTCTCATTAATCCAAATGCAAAAATTAATATTTCGTTTATTATTGCGAATATCGTAAAACGGTAAAGAACTTTTATATTTATTTCGATCCCATCTACCTCCCTGTTCCCGGTGGGACAAGTCTCGCGGGACACCCTGTATATTAGGCTAAATGTTTGGCAATATAGCACTTTTATAGTATACATATAAAAGTATCATTCCTAATATTATATGAACGATTACTATAAAATTGAGTATTGTGACTATAATTATAGTACCATGCAATTATAGTCCAAAATATTACACATTCAGTGTATCATGATTTCTTTCTATATTTTTTTCATGTAAATAGTTGAAATATGCTCTTTTTGTTACATAAAAATTAAGAACTATGTGTTGTAAATTAATACGATTTATTGGCAACAAACATTTTTTTAGACATTTTTTTTATACGAAGGAAAATAAATATGATATTCCAAAAGCTTTTAACAAATGGCGAAATGATGTTAATCGCTACAATAGTATTTTGTACTATTGTAGCTACCAATACCGAAAATGACACTGCAGTTCAGTACCATTTACAAGATTCTATACCATTGATACCATTGCATTATGATGCCAAAATAAGATTTAATTACAAAACAAATGACATTATTGGTGAATGTAATATAATTATACATATTAATCGTCAAATGGAAAACATATCTATGCATCCAGTGACCTTCGCTATATTTAAAATTGCTTTGTATAAAGACGATCTTAGTGAAAAAATTTATATTCCAAGATATTCATTTATTCATAAACGAAACATGCTTACGATTGATTTTACCAATACGCCAAAATTACCAAAATTTTTATCACCTGGAAGATACACTCTATTAATGGTATATATGCGTCACATAAATAATGACAAAAAACACTTCTCTGCATCTTCATACTCTAACGGAAATCCGGACAATATGTAAGTACAAAAATGATTAAAACAAAATTATACTATAAAAACTATTTTTGCTAATATTCTTTCCAAATATATTTACTAAATACATTCGTAAACCAGATGACATTTTCAGAATTGCGTGTTACATAAAATAGTCATAATAGTACTCAAATGAATTCAAAACTGCATATAAAATTTGTCGATTTTAAGATGTAGAAATATGTGTCAAAAAATTGGTATATTCAAAACGTTCTGTACAGTGTTATAAACTATGATTCAATTTTTTTAGTCTATCCTTAATCGATCCTTGAGTATAATTATATTTAAAATTTTATATTTACTATATTGTTAAAAATGTTAGCTTAATAGCGACAGGTGTTGATATAATGACTGCTGGACAACTATTCCCATGCTGGGACGAGAGAACATTCAATGCCACCTATAAAATTTCCATCAAGCATCATAAAAATTACACAGCTTTATCAAATATGGCTATACAAGCAATAGAAAATGATACGAAACATGACAAGATGTGGACACATTTTGAGATATCACCTCCAATATTTATTCAACATATAAGGGTTATAATAACCTCATTCACTAACATTCATACTTCGGTTGCAAAGATCACATTTTGGGGTAGAAAAAACATTATACGCTATTTACACTTAGCGGAATGTATTGCCCAACAAGTACTATACTTTTTGAAATCTGAAAATAGTATAGACAAATTACCAAAAATAGACTATGTTGCATTTTGGGATAGTCAACACAATACCACTGAGACATGGGGACTAATTTTACACAGGTAATATTCAAAACTAAAATAAATTAATCAAAAATGATTATTAAATAAAAAATGTAACACTATCAAATAATATAATTATAAAACTGAAAGATATACATATTTTTACGTCACAATGTATAAATTAGGAAATAGTTGAAATCTATTTCCAATTTTACTTGCGTCACATTAAGAAAATATCATTATCTTTAGTTTAGATTAAAATTTTAAATAATCATTCTTTGCGTCAAATCAGATTTTTGTTTAGCTTCAGTTTTAGAAGCATGAAAAATAACAGTGTGCTGTAAGTTGCACAAATAAAGCGACTCCTATAAAATCTTTTATTATATCAGTTATTTTGTCAGAACTTATCAGAGTCCTTGTCTTCTAAATTCTAATGTTCTTTATTATTTGTGAAGTTATTTATGCAAAATGTACAAAGTTTCTTTTTTTTAGCTTTTTGAAATAAAGTCTGTATGTGACTGTATAAATAAACAGTTAATATTACGTCGTTTCACAAGTAAAATAAATTACATTGTTAATTATGTCATTGTGAATTACATTGTTAAAGTTACGTTGTTAAAAAAAATTACATAACAGCACAAAATTTTCAAAAGTCACTTTATTTTTATTTGTTATGAAATTGAGCTCATAAAATCTTAAATACATTTTTTGCGAAAAACAGTTATAAAAAAATTCATTCGTGATTTTGTAATAATTTGTTATATCTACATTATAGAGAATTTATTAAATTGTTTAATTACCGCAAACATTGTTGACGAACTTTTCATATTTCAAAATATTTTTCAGAGAAGCTGATGTTATTTATGATGAAGACGTAGATTCTGTTGGATATAAAATGAAAGTGTCATATTTTATAACATCTCAAATAGTATCTCTTTGGTATAGTGATGTGTTGCTATGGTCGAAAACAGGTTTTATCAAATTGCTTGCAACGTATATTTTACATCAGGTTGTTTTAAATTCTTATTATTGATATACTACATTTAGAAAATATTTATATTTGCGTAATTAGATCCAATCGTCTTGACTTTGACATACGTTACCAAAGCTAATTGTTCTGAGTAACAAGAAAAATGTTTTCGTCAATCATTATTTATTAAAAAGTTGTTAAGAAAAGAAGTTTGCAGAATATAACGTAATTTCATAACACCATCTATATTTAGTAAAATGAACTCTTATTCTTAGCAAATTTATTTATTTATACATGGTAACTTGAACGCGTGGCAGAAAAGGAGCTTTGCCTCTCTCTTTCTGCACCCTCAAGAAAACCTTATTCCCTACCCAACTCCAGCATCTTTCAGAGAAGAGTTTGGTGCGGAGTTCCTTCCCCTCTTATATCCTCGAATTTGTTTGTAATAATTATTCCTGCATTGCAAAACAAGTGATAATGATCTATAATGTGTATGTATATATGTATGCATAAATGTTACTTTTTGACCGAGGGCACATAATTTCTCGTCTTGCATTTGATACAAATATATGATTAGATTTTCATCATTGTGTGTCAAAGAAAGAACTTTATGTAGCAACATATGACGCTATGAATTATAACAGAAATTGCGTACTTTATATTACTCTTATAACACAAGTAACAGGAAAAAATTTGCTACATGATGACAGCATATGACTTTTTCTCAAAACTCCAGAGCAGGAAAAATTAAAGGAATATTTATTTGAAGTACTAATTTTAATTGTTAATAACTTTTTATATTGTTCAAAGCTTTTAAACATAGAGTGACAATTAAACCCATACATCAATTTACCACGTTTAAATAAATAAATCTGTTAAGAGTTTGTATTGTTTCATATAAATGTAAAAGAAAATTACGCTGTATTTATTAAATTTCTTTTGTTAATAACTATTTAATAAACAATTTTATGATAAAAAAGATTTATTTGCAACAACCAGTCGTGCTGTATTGCTTTAAATTATAATTTGTTGACTAAATATTTATTTCATTATTTAAAATTTTTCAGATTCCTTCGGATTATAATATCATGAATTTTTTTACCGTTGAAACACAATGGGAATCCTTTGTCTTTGATACTCCTTCTAATGCAAATAAAAAGAATTCACTTAGTTATCTTGTAGATCATATAAAATGTAAGTTGGCAAAGTATAAGTAAAATTCTACAAATAATTAAAATAAATATAATTAAATAATACTGTTGAATAATATGCAAATTTTTAAATTTTATAAAAAAAATAAAAAACTGATCTACACACGATTTAAAATACAATGTACTGACATACATAAATTTCATTATAAAAGAAATATATCATAACTTTTAAAAAATATGTATTTCAAAGTACTTAACAAACACATTATAATTTTAATTGTTTCAGCATCCAATATATGGCGCATGTTATACCATTTGATAACTCCTGATATGTTTTGGACTAGTATCCGCACATATGTTAATAACAAACAGTAAGTAATATTTATTTATCTCTTTTGCTAGATAATTGTTACATAAATTGGATATTGAAGAAGAATGACGTATTGGAAATTCCACTGTCCAAAAATATAAATATAAACTTCTTCAAACTTATCTTAAGAAATTATCTTAAATCTTCAAAACTGTAAACAACAGAACGTTGATTTTTAAAGAAAGGTATCAAAACTGATGTATCATGTTTTTGTAAGTTATCTCTTAGCCAAAACCACAAAATAAAAATTTATACGCTAGATACTGCTCTCTATTAAATAGTATTATACTTTTAACATTATTGTTTCTAACTTTTAAGAAATTAATGTTTCTCGAAACCACACAAAAAGTGAGCCTGAAAAAATTGAGTTCTAAAACTAACGAATCTACTGAAAATTATAGAACATATTAGAAATATAAAAATATACTGCTGTAAATTGTTTAATAATGTATTAAGTTGTTTGATATTACAAATTTATTCTAAATTTTTTTGAATTACAATACATAAAAAACATGTAATGTCGTTAATATATTTATTATATAGTAATGCCATTTACTTTTTGTGTGCAAGGCATTTGTACAAAACTAGATAGATATAATTCAATTCTTTGTTTTTAAAGTGGAATTTATGTATTTCAATTTATATTAATATACATATCAATAAATCGCCCACTGTAGAATATGTTGGTTTTCGGTACACCTTAATAAAATCCTCTAAATCGTACTGTGAGAAAAGTAATAAAAGCGAAAGCAAAAGTAAAAAGGCCTTAGAAGGCTACACAAAGCATGTAAAATAACTTGATATTATCAAAAAATATAATTATTGTTATTTAGATTAAACAATTCTGCAAAAAAGTTATAAAACCAAAGATTTCAGACTTAAAAAATTTGATATAAGCTGACGTAGTATATACATAAACAAGGAATATGTACAAACTATGGGTTTTTAAATGAACTAATTGAACAAATCACGTTTATATTATTTAAATTAGATTTGCCAAAACACAACATTTTAATTCCGAAAAATATGTCACTTTCGGAGGCCTATGTCAATTTCGACGCCTCTCTGTCTCTCTCCCACCCTCCCCCCTCTGTCTTTCCCCTTCCCTCCCTTCCTCCCTCACTCACTCCTCTTACTCTATCTTCTAAAATTAAAATACTATTCTTATTTACGAAACAAAAATTGATTTTTAAAGTTTGATCAAACTTTGAAAATCTTCTGAAAACTGATATTCAAAATATGCGTAGATCGAGACACTTTTATTCTTCATATTATAGTCAAAATTCGTTAATATAATTACAAGTTCCAGATTAGTTACAAAAATATAACTGTAAATGTGAAAAAAATAAGATATTTTGTTGTTATAAGTTATTTTGATCTTCATCTTTTTACTTTTATTACAATTTTAAAAACAAGTTTAATTTATCATAAATACAAGACTAGATAAAGAAAGACTTTCCAAATCCGAAAAAAACATCCTACTCCTTTATCATTTACGTATAATTATACAAATATTACTAATTACTAATGTGTAAATAAAAACTAATATACAAATATATAAATTAATATTTTAGTATACTAAATATTAATTTTGTGTTTAGCGAGCAAAAAATTTTTCCTACAAATTCACATAATGTATACTCTTATAAAAAATTTCCATTTTACAGATATAATCAAACAGATGATTTAAGGAACATGACACAAATTCTTTTACATGCATATCCGGATGATTCAAATATATTATTTATTATTAAAGAATTTGTATCTCTTTGGATAGTGGAAAACTATTATTATCCTATGTTGTACGTTACACGAAATCAATTCAATAACAAAACAAGATTTCAATATCTCACTGCTGATTTTATTGACGAGAACAGACTACATCTTCCAACATTCGTGACATATACGACAAAATCAGTCATGAACTTTCAAGAGAATTTTCCCAATAAATCCTTTTGGTTATCACCGCAAAAATCGGAACAAAGAACGGAAAACTTTGATGAGAACGATTGGATTATAGTCAATTTACAACAAACAGGTAAATATAAAATATTAAATTTATTATGTTTTATCTTGGTATCTTGTTTACTTTCTTTAATCTTACGCACCCTAATGTTTGTGACACATGCACTCGCATACTCGAAAGTGTACATGTCACTCATGCTCGCAAGCAAATATTCTCACACGCTAATCGCTCCTACATTTTTTTCAAACAAATTGTTTAAAATATTTTATTAACAAATAAAAAATTTGAGGAAATGTTTCTCATAAAAAACAATAAAAATTATTTTTTGATAAATTCTATCAAGAGACTTTAATGATGAAAGCTTTGTTTTTTATAATAGGGTATTATCGTGTTAATTATGATGCTGAAAATTGGCTTAAACTTGCGAATTATATGAATCCTACGAAATATGTGAAAATACATGTTCTCAATCGAGCCCAAATCATAGATGATGCGTTTTATTCCTTCATACATAAAGAACTTGATTACATTATGTTTTGGAAAATCTCTGAATTTCTATCACGAGATATGAGTTTTGTAGCATGGTATCCTATGCTTAAAGCTTTTGAATATGTAACTCTTATAGTTTCAATTAAAGATGCTAACGACGTAAAGGTAGGTAATAGGAAATTTCTATAAAAAAAATTGCATCACAAAACATTATGTATATATTATACTGTATATAGGTTGTTTTGAATCACTTTTATATAAAGAAAATTAAAACATATTTACATATGCATAACTATATACATACATCACATCTTTTATAAATGACAATAGATTAAAACTTATATTACTTGCCAATTTTTAGGAAAAGATGCAAAATATATTGAGTGGAGTTCTACAAGAAATAGGATACTCTTCAAAAGCGAAGGAAAGTGATCTTACTGACTTTTTAAGAAAGGAAGCCGCCAAATGGGCATGTATTATTGGCGAGAAAAATTGCAGAGAAGTAGCCAATAAGCTAATGTTAAAAGATCTACATAACGTAACGTAAGATGTTTTACAACCAACAATATTTATATAAACAATTTCTGTTTCATTACATATACTTATATTCTAAACATCAAATACTGTACTAGATAAATTATTTTATCATAAAATAAGTTTAAGAAATTTGTGTAAAAAATACTTTTTCTCTGGTAACGCAGTTTTGTAACGCAATCAGAATGGAAAAGATGGATGTATTGTAATGGTTTGGTGTCAGCGAACAACATCATTTGGTATGAAGTATGGGAGAAAGGGATAGCAAAACCTGATGATAAATTTTTAGAATATTTAACTTGCTGTGAAGATCCAGACATAATTTCTAATTATTTGAGGCTGATTTGGCAACATAAATTTTTATCACAACGCAACAATACACGTGCTCGTATATTTCTTCTTACTGTTGCGAAACATGCAAAAGACAATATAGTTTGCGATTTTGTATTGCAAAATCTCAAGAAAAATACACTTACGTTCACTTCCAACAGGTAATAATTTTTTTTTATATATTTCTATGTATACAGAATGTCCCATTTTAATTGACCACCTCTGTTAACTTTGTAGGAAATGGTCAGATAAAAAAATATTCTTTACAAAAGTTGTTGGGTTTGGAGGGGGACATCGGATGGTGACATTGGCTTAACCTAGGGTGTACGTGCCAAGGTAATATGGAGGTTAACTTTGTTTTTTTTTTTAATGGAACACCCTATTTCTTATTTCAGAATCTAATAGCTGGTGTCAAGAGCTTTTCAAAACACTATAATGAATTTATTTTTTATTAAGTACTTTTATGCATAAAAGTATTAAGATAAGATTCCCGAAAACTAAATGTTTTACAAGATATTTTGTATTTTATGTCAAAATACTGTAACTTACAAGCCTCATAACACGAAAAGTACTTAATGAAAAATAACGAAAAATACATAATAAAAAAATTGGATGTCCCTCTCCAAACCTAACAACTTTTGTAGAGAATATTTTTTTATCTGATTATTTCCTGCAAAGTTAACAGGAATGGTCAATTAAAATGGGACACATTGTGTATACAGGGTGTCCCACACAAGGTGAATCACCTTTCGTATACAAGTAGAGCGGATTAAACCGAGTAGAAAAGTTTTCTATCGTTTTGCGATTTTCGCAATAAATAATAAAAAATTAATTTAGTCTTTTCTATCTGCATACCCTATATACAGGGTGTCCCAAAAATTTTGACACAGCAGCCGTATGCCGGTAGAGCAGACCAAACTGAACCGAAAAGTCCTCTACTATTTTACAATTTTTACAAGGGTTAAAGAGATATTAATTATTAAAGATTACCGAATGCGAACGCACGGCTGAGATACGACTGCCTACAGACTACGGTCGCTAGGCGCGCGGCGTGCGGTAAGTGGCGAGCGACAAGCGGCGAGCGGGGAGCGGCGAGCGTAGAGACCCTAAAAAAAAATACTCGCCAACTCGTCACTGTTAGTGGACTCTGATTGGCTGGTGTATGGATCGCACATTTGTGCCCCGTGTGCACCATAAAGCTACACTGAACTACACTATGGCCGGTATTCATAATCCGTTCTTATATTTAAAATCGTCTTAAGCACGGACTTATATTCGCTCTCTTCGTCACACATAGATTGTGTCTGACGAAGAGAGCGAATATAAGTCCGTGCTTAAAACAATCTTAAATATAAGAACGGACTATGAATGCCGACCATAATCCGTTCTTATATTTAAGATCGTCTTAAGCACGAACTTATATTCGCTCTCTTCGTCAGACACAATCTATGTGTGACGAAGAGAGCGAATATAAGTTCGTGCTTAAGACGATCTTAAATATAAAGCCGAGAGCACAAGCTTTTACATAAAGCATAACGCATAAGCATAAGGAAATTGATTGGTCTATATATAAGCATAAGCAAATGCATAAGGAAATGGACCAATCAATTTCCTTATGCTTACGCGTTATGCTTTATGCAAAAGTCTGTGCTCCGGCCATAAGAACGGATTATGAATACCGGCCATAGTGTAGTTCAGTGTAGCTTTATGGTGCACACGGGGCACAAATGTGCGATCCATACACCAGCCAATCAGAGTCCACTAACAGTC
This sequence comes from Linepithema humile, assembly GCF_040581485.1. Taxonomy (NCBI): domain Eukaryota; kingdom Metazoa; phylum Arthropoda; class Insecta; order Hymenoptera; family Formicidae; genus Linepithema; species Linepithema humile. The sequence continues at coordinate 5,902,187 of NC_090135.1, forward strand.
ACATGACGAGTTGGCGAGTCTCTTTTTTTAGGGTCTCTAGGCGAGCGGGGAGCGGCGAGCGGCGCATTTCGCCGCTTGTCGCTCGCCGCTTACCGCACGTCGCGCGCCTAGCGACCATAGTCTGTAGGCGGTCGTATCTCAGCCGTGCGTTCGCATTCGGTAATCTTTAATAATTAATATCTCTTTAACCCTTGTGAAAATTGTAAAATGGTAGAGGACTTTTCGGTTCAGTTTGGTCTGCTCTACCGGCATACGGCCGCTGTGTCAAAATTTTTGGGACACCCTGTATATATATATACAGGGTGTCAATTAAGTCCCGGGACGGCTAAATATTTTCTCATGTAAGGTATTTTTGAAAAAGGTCAAGGTCATTTCTGAAGTAATTTTCAACGAGGAATTTAACGGTGACCTTCAATTTGACCTTGAGCTTGACCTACAAGGTCATTTCAAGGTTAAGTTAGGTTTTTTAAATAGAAACCCCTATTTTTGATTCCAAAATCTAATAGCTGGTGTCAAGAGCTTTTCAAAACACTATAATGAAGTTATTTTTCATTAAGTACTTTTCGAGTTATAAGACTTGTAAATTACAGTATTTTGACATAAAATACAAAATATCTTGTAAAACATTCAATTTTTGGGAATCTTACCTTAATACTTTTATGCATAAAATAATAAGACGAATCAATTGGTATAAAGAAAACGCATAGTTGCTTTCAAGAAAAAGTATGTAGTTTGCAACATGCAACTTATAACAATAACTTTATTATAGTGTTTTGAAAAGCTCTTGACACCAGCTATTAGATTTTGGAATCAAAAATAGGGGTTTCTATTTAAAAAACCTAACCTAACCTTGAAATGACCTTGAAAGTCAAGCTCAAGGTCAAATTGAAGGTCACCGTTAAATTCCTCGTTAAAAATTACTTCAGAAATGACCTTGACCTTTTTCAAAAATACCTTACATGAGAAAATATTCAGCCGTTCCGGGACTTAATTGACACCCTGTATATATATATATGTATGTATATATTCTTATATTTATAATTTTTATCTACCCGCGTCTTTTTTGTTCTTATTGCCTTTTTAAATAATAATATTTATTACTTTACTTTCGCAGGCAAGCCGACATAATTGCAACATTAATTGTTATTATTACGCACCAACATGCTGTAGAGCAATTGAATAAGGTATATTTTTTTAACTCATTTGTTAACTACTTAATATTGAGCTAATTTTTATTTTATTTCTCATGTACATGACTCATATTTGAACCGATTATCTTTAACACAACAATTTATGCTGTCATAAACTGTAGTAGGCAAAATTTTTAGGTTTATTGATATTGTCGAAATAATTTGTCCTAGGTACTTGAATTTGCAAAAATTAATTTAAGAGAAAAGCGATTAGTTGATGCTGTTAAAAAAAAAAATAAGAAACGAAGAGACGAGTACGCAAGAAAAGTCGGAAACTTAGGACTCATCGGTGTGCGTCGGTTTAAATAATATTTATTTAATTTAATTATTCCTTCTTACACTGCAAATTTTTGTTGGACCAAATATTTGTCTTTTTTGATTTTCAATAAAGAAGTTATAGAAAGATGCTTTACAACTAGAAGTGTCTTATAGTCGACGATGAGAACAGAATCGGCTTCGAAATACAAAATATATCTGGGAAAGTGTAATGTATCTTGCAAGAAAATAATTTTTGCCAAGAATAAAATAATATAAAATAAAATATTTTGAATGTTTGTATGCTTATGCCAAAAAAATTTCAAATATCAGAAGTAGTTGGACGAAAAGTAATATTAATATCTGTGTTTAATTTTTAATATGGGTAAGAACAGAGTCGTCATACATAAATTAAAAGTTGTTTTTATCATATTATATTGTAAGCAATTCTTTATTGGCAATCGCCAATATACCAAACTCGCAATTTCTTTAATATTTATTTAATATTTATTTCTTGGTAATGAAAGTATAT